>NW_008351649.1:2147905-2176041 GCF_000622305.1 Nannospalax galili | reverse complement strand
TAAAATTGTCTAAAAAAAAAAAAAAAAAAAAAAAAAAAAAAGAAACAAGAGACATTACTAAGTGATAGAAGCTTATCTGAAAGATTAGGGTATAGTTCAGTGGAGGAGTGTATGCTTAACATGTGAGAGACACTGGTTTGATCTCTAGCACCACAAGAGGAGGAGAAGGAGGAGGAGGAGGCGGAGGAGGAAGGAGGAGGGGGAGGGGGACGGGGAGGAGGAGGAGGAGGAGGAAGGAGGAGGAGGGGAGTGTATGTGTGTTTGTGTATACGCACACATTTGTATGATGTGTGTGCATGCACATAGAGGTCAGAGAACAACTTTGTGGGGTCAGTTCTCTCCTTCCATCTTTAGGATTCCAGGTTGTAGGGGCTGGGGTGTGGCTCAGTGGTTAAGTACTTGCCCAGTACTGGGTCTAAAAATAATTCCTAAAGCTCTTTACATGGGTTCCATCTTTACAATGAACTCAAGTTGTCAGCCTTGTGTGGCGAGTGCTTTCACCTGCTGAGCCATTTTACTGGCCCTTACACCTGGCTTTTTACAGGCTGTCCTTGATTTCACAGAGATCTCCCTATGTCTGCCTCTCAAGGGCAGAATATTTTTTATTCAGTATCAGGGAGTAGGTCATGTCATAAGAATGTGGTTTTGTTCTGAACTTTAATTTTTTTTTTTATTTTGTTTTGTGTTTTTGTTTTTGAGACAAGGTCTCATGTATCCCAGGTTGACTTTGAACTCTGGCCTTGAGTATGTAGCCAAGGATAACCTTGAACTCCTGATCTCCCCACTTCCACTTCCCAAGTGCTGGGATCACAGACATGCACCCCCAGGTCCAGGGTTTGGGTGCTGGGGATGGAACCCAGAGCTTCACCCACGCTAGTCTAGAGCTCCGCAAAGTGAGCTACATCCCAGCCCCGTGTACATTTTATTTTTGTTAAGCCAGGACACATGAGTGTCCCTGAGTTAGGTATCAGGCCTTCTGCTGCCAGCAGAGAATGCTGGGAACACTTGCAGCTACTGGTTATGGGTGAAGATAAGGGCCTGGGTGCCTACGTTTGGGTTTGAATCCCCGGCCCCTTACTGATGAGCTGGCACGGGGCAAGCTGCTTCAGCTTTAACCCAGTTCCCTTATCTGTAAAAAGGGAACAGAATGAGTATTTATCTCTTTAGGGATATTGGGCCATCGGGAGGAGAAAACAAGGTCCTTGGAACAGGGCCAGCATGATTCTTCTGACCGAACAGGGGAACGGGTGCTGAAGTAGACAAGGCTTGTTCAGCCACTAAGGTGGGCAGGAGTCTGGCATTCTACCTCCCAGGCCAGGACTCTGCCCATCTCTGCTGGGCTGTTTGGAGTAGAGAGAGGACCTGTGGCTTCAGTGTCCTCCTGGGTAAAATGGGACAGTAAATAGTGACTCTCTGGAGGGTTGCTCCTAATGTGCAAAGTGCCTAACACAAGTGCCTGAGGCAGAGTAAACCTCAAGAAATGTTAGCCACCTGTGCTCAGAATATAGTGTTCAGGCCAGGTGTGGTTCGAGCCTTTAATCCCAGCACTCGGGAGGCAGAGGCAGGTGGATCTCTGTGAGATGGAGGCCAGGCTGGTCTGCATAGTGAGTTCCAGGTGAGCGGTGCTACAGGGAGACCCCAAAAACAAAACAAGAGAACATATTGTTCAACTGTAAAAGGCAGTTTGGGGACTGGAGGTATAGTTTGATTGGTAGAGTGCTTGCCTAGCATGCACCAAACCCACATAAACCAGTACACGCTTGTAATCCCAGTACTCAGGAAGTAGAGGCAGGATGATTAGGAGTTCAAAGTCATCCTCAGTTGAGTAATGAATGTGAGGCCAGTTTGGACTACGTGATGGGGGGGGGAAGGAAAATAAAAGAAGGAAAGACAGAAAAGGAAAGAAAGAAAAAAAACAGCATAAAGAAAATCGGGTAGCAGGTTTCCCAAGTTTAGTGGCACACACATCTGTAATCTCAGCACTTGGGAGACTGAGGCAGGAGGATTTCCAAGCCTCAGCTTCACCGTGAGACTATCTCAAAATTAATTAACTAATTATAATTAAAAGGTAGGTTGTAGGGGCTGGGGTGTGGCTCAGTGGTTAAGTACTTGCCCAGTACTGGGTCTAAAAATAATTCCTAAAGCTCATTTGTATGTACAGTTTTCAAAGGGCTTCGTGGTCCAGGTGCCCTTCCAAGGGTGCTCAGAGATAGCTTCCAGGTGGTGGGTGACAGGCACATCCTTGTTTCTCGTTTGTTACAAGGAAGTTGATTACTTGCAGTTCTGATCAATCTCAGCTAATTTGGCCTGCTCTTAGGGAAAGGCAACATTTGTAAATAGGAGCCACTACCCACCACGACTGAGTCATGTGACATCCCCAGGCCACAGCGTGGGCTGACGCCAGGCTGCCTTCTCCCAAACCACCAGGTGTGTCATTGTGGTTTGGGGCACCAGGGCACAGAGAAGCCGGCTGCCTTTCATTTTCTTCTTTTTGTTCACAGTGGCAGTGGCTTTATTCTGTGTCACAAGCACATGCCAAAGAATGCTGTTCCCACCCCTGGGAGGCCACAGGAGGGAGGACTGCCTGGAATTCTACGCAAGCCAGGCAGGGAGTACAGCACCACAGTCACGGGGGAGGCCAAGGATGCTCCGGGCTTTGGGCACCAAGCCAAGAGAGGCCTGAAGGGTGGGGTGGAGGGAGGGGCGGAGATGGAAGGAGGGGTCAGAGCTCTTTCCCCAGGTGACTGGTCTTCTGCCAGGGCCTTCCCACGAGGGCACATCCCAAGCAACAGGTGTGTGTGTGCGCGCGCGTGCATGCGTGCGTGCGTGCGTGCGTGCGTGTGTGTGTGTGTGTGTGTGTGTGTGTGTGTGTGTGTATGTGTGTCCCAGGTTGATGTAGGAGGCAGGAAAGATAATATTTGGCTAAGAAAAGGATGTTGAAGCTCAGGGGAGGAGTCCATGGAGAATGTTGGCTGCAGGGAAAGATGGATTCAATATAAACCCTTTAAAAAATTCACATGCTGGGGCTGGGGAGATGGCTAGTGGGTAAAAGCACTTGCTGTGTAAGTATGAAGACCTGAATTCAGATCCCAGCACCTATATAAAAAGCCACTCGTGACCAAACATGTGCCTATAACCTCCCAGCACTGTGGGAGGCTGAGACAGAACTGTCACTGGGGCTTGCTGGCCACAGTCCAGCTCCAGGTCCAGTGAGAGACCTTGTCTCAAAGAAATAATGCAGACAGTGCTAGACACCTGATGTTCTCCTCTGGCCTCTGTGTGTGTATAGGGATGCACAGCCACACACATGCATGTGCAAATACCACACACACACACACACACACACGCACACACACGCTCACACGTAAATGCACGTATTGTTAGGCTTAATGGCTCAGGCCTGTGATCCCAGTGCTTGGAAGACTGAGGCAGGAAGATCAAGAGTTCAAGGCTAGCCTGGGCTGCATAGCCAGACATTTCCTCATAAATAAATAAATAAATAAATAAATAAATAAATAAATGGCTTATGTTTCAATGAGGCTGTAGTCTTGTAGGTCACCATAAGCATTCAGAAGTCAAGCTGTTGGCCAGCAGGTTGGCATCCGTCCTCTATCAGGACGGATAAAACTATCTGTATCCTACAATAGATAGCCTGTACAAGCCGTGTCTCTCCCTCCGGGGGGATCCCCTTGAGGACCAATGCCTTGCCTCCTTCCATCAGGGTCCAACCCTGCATTGGGCAAGGTATGAGAAACAGAAAGTGAACGGTGAATGCCTGTGTCTTGAGATGAGGGGGGGGTGTTGAGTCTTGAGGGACAGACCTGTGCCCGAGGCTAGGGGACCCATGTGCTAGATTCCTCTCAGCCCACTAACGACCCAAGCTAGCTTCCCTATGGGATACACACCTTTGTCTGGTTCCAGGGCAAACCCAGCCCATACAGGAAAGCTGCCCTGTGCTGTGCCTGGTCACTTTGGGGAAGTTGGCTGCAGCTGAGAGACAAGACAGGAAGGACAGGCAAGCTGGACACCTTGGGGCAACTGCGTGGCTTGGCTTGAGCCAAGAGAGGACCAAACCCATTTGGGAGGAGCCAGAAGCTCAGTTCATTGTACCAAGAAAGACTGAGGCTGCAGTCAGAACCAACAGAGGACCTTTAACCAGGGAAAAACCACTGCCTACTTCCTGGATCTCTAGGGGGCAATAAATGACAATAGTGCCCCCTTCTGGCCATTATCAGAATTACAAGAGCCATGTTGGACAGGTCAGAAACAGCAAGAGGGATCATCAATTCTAGAACATCCAAACTGGCATAACACAGTTCATAACAGCCCTGTGAGACGGAAACTGAGGCAGGGGCATAAATAATTTTTTCTGAGGTCTCAAGTTATTTGGTAGCAAGATTAGCCTTCCAGCCAATGTCTCAATGACCGAAAAGCTCATTTTAAACTAGATTTATTGGCTCTCTGGTCAAGTCCTAGAAGAACAGAGAGCTTCATCATATCTTGAAGCTGCCTAGAGCTCTGAGTTGAGGAGGATCCTGGTGTCATGATGAATTAGTGATATCTACAAGGGGTACTAGAAGGGGTACAACCATGTATAGATCAGATTGAGGGGTTTTTGTTTGGTTGGTTGATTTGGTCTCATTGGTTTTTGTGTTTTTTTTTTTTTTTGAGACAGGGTCTCCCTGTAGCCCCAGATGGCATGGAACTTGATATTTAAACCAGTCTGGCCTCAATCACAGAGATCCATCTGCCTCCACTGCCCAAGTGCTGGGACTATAGATATGTGCCACCACACCGGGCTTTCAGATTGATTTTAATCTCTGAAATTTTAATTTTAATTTTATGTGTATGAGTGTTTTTCCTGCATATATGTAAGTGCACCATGTCGTGCCAGAAGAGGGTGTCAGATCCCCTGGAACTGGATTTGTGGATGGTTGTTAGCCACCATGTGGGTGCTGGGAACAGAACTCAGGTCCTCTGCAAGAGAAGCCAGGGCTCTTAAACACTGAGCCACCTCTCCACTCCCCAGGGCTATTACCTTTAGAAGATCTTGATGAAGGGATCAGAGCTCAGTCCTCTAACCTTTGTCCTTCCTCATCTACTGAACAACCTCAAAGGTAGCTCAATATGATTTCCTGGTTTGTATCTCCAAACCCATCTTTCCCCACCGTCTTCCCCACTCAGTAGACAGTATCGCCCGTCTCTGTTCACTCAAGACAAAGGCCTTAGAATTATCCCTGATGCTCTCTTCTCACACCTCACATCCTCTCTTCATGGCCCTCATTGGCTCTATTTTTGATATAACAACCTAAGTCCAACCACTCCTCTCACCCTCCACGGCTGCTATCACCACCATCTTCTCTGGACCCAGGTAACAGCCACCTCACCAGCCTTGTTACATATGGCCTGCCCCTCATGGGCTAGCCTCAACCTGAGGCCTCATTATGTTCTCAGTGTACTTTTACATAACATAAACAGAGAGAGGGAGAGAGAGAAAGAAAGGGAGGGAGAGAGAAAGAGAGGTAAAGTAGGGCAGGGAACTGTTACTTCCATCTGACAGATGAGAAAAATTGAGGCTCACAATGATAGTATGCTTGGCTCAAAGAACAGTGAAGCCGCGAGGCATGGCTTTTAACTCAGTGCTGTTCACTGCCTTTGCCCTCACAACATGTCCCTCTGACTCCCAAAACCTTCTTTTGGGGAATGCTGCCCCTCATGTCAGGTAAGAAGGATGCCAAAAAAGCAGCAAGTTCTCCCTTACTTGTTGGGCCCCCAAAGACTGACCTGATCCAATAGGTTCACAGCCTGGGTCAATTTCCTTTGGTGTATAGTGCCTCCTGGTGTCCATCTTAGGAACTGTATGTGGTTATCTAGAATGCTGCCAGACAGAGGGAAGAGATTTGAAGGCCCCATGGGAACCTCATCCCACACCCTCAGTGCCTGCCCTCAGGCAGCTGGGCTCTTCTGCCCCTTAAAGAACAAAGAATGCATTCTGGCAGGTGAGGGAGCTCAGTGCTCCTTCACAGCATCCCAATCCTTACCCCTTTTTCTGGGAACCCAATTGGGGCAGGCTGAAAGCAGTCCTCAAATATTAAAGTTTTAAGGGCCAGTGAGATGGCTCAGTGGGTAAAGGTGCTTGCCACCAAGCCTGACAACCTGAGTTCAATCACCAGGACCCACCCACATGGTGGAAGGAGAGAACTTCCACAAGTTGTCCTCTAACCTCCACTCTCATGTCTGGCACCCACACACCCCCCACACACACACACACACACACACACACACACACACACACACACACAGTGAGAAATGTCTCACATGTTTGAATACTTGGTCCCCAGTTGATGGTGCTGTTTGTAGAAGTTTAGGAGGCAGAGCCTTGCTAGAGGAAGTATGTCACTGGGGGGGATAGCCTTGTGTGTGTGTGTGTGTGTGTGTGTGTGTGTGTGTGTGTGTGTTTATAGCCCCTCCCACTTCCTGTTTTCCCTCAGCTTCCTGCCCCAGCCACCTGCCATGCCTCTCCTGCCATGATGGACTCTTATGCTCTAGAACTGAAAGCCCAAATAAAGCCTTCCTTTTTATCAACTGGTAACAGAAAAGAACTGGTATACACACAAATAAAATCAGTAAGAGAAGGTTTTAAAGTGAAGCTTTAATAAAGGTTAAGCGGTACCTCGTGTGAAAAGTTCATCCATAAATGAATATAAAAATACTGTCTATGTTATGCATCCTTCAAGGGTACACCCACAAACACTCATCAAAAAAGATCTTGGGGGCAAGAAGTCTCTGAAGAGTGGGGCTATTTTATTTTTATTCTTTACAATTTTCTATATTTTCCAATTCTTGTGGACTGATTCCACTTTTTCTTCTCTTTCTTGGTATTTTTCTTTTGTTTGATTTTGGTTTAAGGCAAAATCTTGTTATGTACATCCCAGATTGGTACTGAACTCCAGATCCTCCTGCCCCAGCCTTCAAAATACTAGGATAACAGGCAGCACCAACATACCTCGATGCGTTTTGCTTTTTCTAAAGCAAAGTTTTGTTAAAGGAAAAAGTAATCACAAAGCTCCTCCTGCCAGCCATGGTGATGCACAGTCGGTAGTACAGTTAGTTAGTGTTCAGGTCATCAAGCCCCAATTTGTGAGTTCTCCCTCTATATCAGCAACCTAGAGCCTCCACAAAGCACCTCTGGAAATATAAATGAACAAAACCTGAGACAGCAGTTAAGAGCACTGGCTGTTCTTGCATAAGACCCAGGTTCGAATCCCAGCACCCACATGAAGACTAATAACCATCCATAACTCCAGTTCCAAGGGATTTGGCACCCTCTTCCGACCTCCATGGGCACTGCATGACACAGGTGCACTTACACACATGCAGGCATAACTAACACTCATACACATAAAATTAAAACAAAAACAAACCTGAGACATCTCTACCAGAAAGATATTTTAAATCTGATGAGTTCAAAATTTGACACCAATGTTTGGAAAAGGATTTCATGTGTTCTACTGGGGGCAAATTAAGCTGGTTTGGCCATGGTGGAGAGCAACTTGTAATGTCTGTTGAAATTTTAAATGCCCACACCCTGTGACATAGCAGATCACATCTCTGTTATCTACTCCAGAGAAACACACACCCAAGGTATACATAGGCTGATTGAAAGGAGATCCTTGGGGTGTCGGCTCTGGTGAGAAATGAAAGATACTCAAATATTAATCCACAGAAGAAATGGTTAAATAAAGTCTCAATGTGCTAAGATCCCTTCCTCCTCCTCCTCTTCCTCCTCCTCCTGTGGTGGCTGTCCAGGACATGACTCACTTGATGGCCATTCACCTGAGGCTGTGTGCCCTCCTCCTTCCTGCTCCTAGGACTCCAAGGTTGGCCCTGGGCCTGGTCCTCCTGCCAGGGGGCCACGGCCACATCCTCCAGGCACCACTTCTTGTTCTTCTTCTTCTTCTTCTTCTTCCTGAGGGACGATGCAGCTGCTCCCGTCAGGCAACGTGGGAGGCGTGTGTCGATGCCCAGTCTCTGGGGGTCTCTCCTCTTCCTCCTCCTCCTCCTCCTCCTCCTCCTCCTCCTCCTTTTTTGAGACAGTGTCTCTGATTATGTAGCCCTGGAAGGTGTGACTGGAACTCACATGTAGACCATGTTGGCCTCAAACTCACACAGATCTACCTGCCTCTGCCTCTCGAGTGCTGGGATAAAAGGTGTGTGCCACCACACCAAGCAAAACTTCTTTATGAAAGTTTGTTCATTGAAAATACCAGGATCAGCCATAAGGTGATACAGTCACATGAGGGAAGTTCTGGATTCTGTCTGAAATATGAGAGGGGGTGGGGGAGATAACAGCAGCAACTTGGGTCTGGGAGAAGAGGGGAGAGTGGCAAGACTGAGGTATTTTAACATGTCAAAAGGAAAATGTATTCATGTACTGACTATCTTAAACTTCATTTTTTCAAAGATAGAAATAAGAAGCTGAGCAAGAAAGAATAAAAGGGAGACTTTAGCACACAGTAGGTCCGCAACATGAGCCCACAGGAAAGGAGTGCCCCTGCGACCAGGTTCCTGAAGAGCCTCGGCTTTTCCACAAGGTCCTAGCAGGCCTCTGAGCCTTGAGTTTGGTCTTGGAATGTGGGTATCTGCCCCTGCATGTCTGCTGTGTGGCCAGCACACCTGGGAAACTTTGTCAAGCGCCCAGGGGCCTTCCCAGCCTGGAAGGAACAGATAAGGTTTGGAAAAGCCTGACTGTTCTTACGGGAAAGAGGGAGCGGGGTTTCCAATGAGAATGGCCCTCCCCCCTCCTCTCCTACCATCTCTGTCCACAATTGGAGTCCTCCACACCCAGGCTTGGAATGTCCCATCCCATCCCACTGCACAGGCCGAGGCCAGATGCTGGCCCAAGTCAGGGGCTGAGCCAAGGTAAGAAACCACAGACTCTTAGTCAGATGACCATATGCCCAGGAGGTCAAATCCCACCTCCACCATTCTCCAACTCTGTGGCCACAGGACTCTTCTTTAACAAAGATAATTCCCACACCACGTAAATCACCCTTTTAAAGTATACATGTTTCAGTATTTCCACATAGTTGTACAACTATCACTACTATCTAATTCAAGAACACTTTCATCACTCAGAAAAGAAGCTGCGTACCCAGGTTCTCTGCCCTGCCCTTAGCCCCTAGCAACTGCCGATAGACTTAGTAGTGTCTCTGTAGACTTGCCCTTTCAGGATAAGTGATAAAAAGAATCACGCACCACACAGCCTGTGGTGGTTTGAATGAGAACGTCCCCCATAGGCTCCAAGTATTTAGACATTTTTCCCCAGTTGGTGGCGCTGTTTCTGGAGGTTTTAGGAGGTGTGGCCTTGCTGGAGGAAACACATGTTACTAGGGCAGGCTCTGAGAGTTCTTAAGCCTTGCGGGATTTCCAGCTGCTCTCTGCTTGCTGTGCCTGCTTGAAGATGTGAGTGCTCAGCTTTCTGCCCCAGCTGCCTCCCTGGACGTTATATACCCTTACCCCTGGAACCGTAAGCTCAAATAAACTCATCCTTCTATAAGTTGCCCTGTCATGGTGTTTTGTTTTGACTTTTTTTTTGGTCTTTTTGAGACAGGGTCTCCCTGTAGCCCCAGCTGTCCTGGAACTCACTATGTAGACCAGACTGGCCTTGAACTCACAGAGATCTGCCTGCCTCTGCCTCCCGAGTGCTGGGATTAAAGGCGTGCACCACCACACCCGGCTTGGTCATGGTATTTTATTACAGCAACAGAAAAGTAACTAACACATCACCTTTCAGTCCAGCTTTGTTTGCTTGGGAGAATATTCTCCCGGCTCACCCATGCTGTGGCTCCTGTAAAGACTTCATTCTGTATATTGCTGAATAGGACTCCATTGAACAGATATACTCCATTGAATAGATACACTACAACCGGTTTACTCATCAGTTAAGTGGGAGTTTGGTTGCTTCCACTTGCCATGTGAATAATGCTCTGAAGGTTCATGTACAGCTTGTAGGAGGACATACGTTTTCAAATTGCTGGAATCTATCACAACCAAAAGAATTGCTGGGCCACATAGTGATTCTGTTGAACCTCCAGAGGGCTAGCCAAACTTTTCTACAGCAGCTGTTCCACCTCACATTCCTGATGAGCCTCAGCTGCCCCCTGGCAAAGCCTGGGGTGTGCAGGTTTACCCTACAGACTGGCTGTACAAGCCAGAGCAGTTAACTCTGGGAAGCAGCCAACACCAGGAGGTGTTCACGAAAGAGGTGCCCGTTAACCCCTCCCTGGCCCCCAAGTCTGACTCTGAGTCTCTTCCTGCCTGTTCCTTTCTAATCTGAATGGACATCTATTCTTTCACTTTCCCGTTTCTTTGCCTAAACTTGAATTTCTCTGGATTGCTACTTTGGAACAAAATCCCTGCTATTCTGCTATTTGGGATTGAGCACTTTACACACACACACACACACACACACGCACACGCACACATGCCTCCCCTGTTATATGGAGCACATTAGAGCAGGAATCAGGATCAAGTACTACCACACACACACACACACACACACACACACACACACACACGCACACATGCCTCCCCTGTTATATGGAGCACGTTAGAGCAGGAATCAGGATCAAGTACTGAGTAGTTCTCAAAGTGTGGACCTCAGATTGGCAGCCCTTCCTCACTGGGATCTCCAGGGAACTGGTTGAACTCTCAGACCCCATCCCAGAGAAAACAGAGTCCTGGGCTAGGGAAGAGCCCAGCAGTCTGTTTTAACAAGCCCTGCAGGTGGTTCTAATGACACCAAAGCGTCCAAATTACAGATAAGAAACCTGAGGCCCATAGAAAGAACTCAACAGTGGCCAAAAAGAATGGGAGCTTGAGAATCGTGCAGTCCTGGATGTGAATTCAACTCTCCCTTCCCTATATTGTGACCTTGAACATGTCCCCTCATCTGCCTTTACTTGAGTATCCTCATCTGTAAAATGGACTTGGGCACTGTCCCTGCCAGCGGGTCCACTAGACCCCACAAGGGTCAGGCAGGGGCTCTTCCTCCAGCAAGCTGGCTGCCATTCCTGCCCCAGAGACTCTCAAGTAGCTGAAAGGTTGGTAGGGAGAGAAGGGCTTTGTTTTACTCCAGGGGCCCAAAGACAGAACTAGCTGATGTAAGGAGGCTGCCAGAAGGTAGGTAAAGGCAGGATTCCTAAGGAAAATTCCTAACAGAACTGTTAGTCCCCAGGTGTAGTGACATCTGGTCAGGTCACCACAAGAGTCCCAGCAGCATTTGCTGTGAGTCTGAGTGGAGACTTTCCAGGAAACAGGTTGGTGTGGACAGCCTCTATGGTCTCCTCGAAGATAAACGTTGTTGGTACACATAGTATGCTCTCTCCTTAGGACCTCTACTACTTAGGCTGGCCAATGAGGGCAACCCATCCTTCTGATCCCACGATTGGGTCAGGGAATGGCATGTGACCCAAGTCAGCCAATCAGAAACTCCCTCTGCTAGACTACCCCCCCCCCCACACACAACAATCACCCCTCTTCCCCAACACACACATCCACTTTTGAAATTCCCAATGTGGTGGGTCCAGAATTCCTGTTTTGACTAAGCTGGCCTGGGATTCATCTCTCTACAGTTCATGTATGTGCATGTGTTTGTGCTGGTGTGAGTGCATGTGAAGACTAAAGGTTGCGGTCCAGGCTTCTCAGTTGCTTTCCACTTTATTTTCTGAAACGGAGTCTCTCATCAGAGCTCACTGATTGGCTAGTCTGGCTGGCCTGCAAGTCCTGGGGATCTACTTGTCTCTACCTCCTTAGTGCTGGGATTAAGGGACATTTTATGTGGGATTGGGTCCCCATGCTTGCCTAGCAAGCATTTTACTGGTTGAGCCATCTCCCCAGCCCCCAAAGCCCCAAACCCTAGACCCAGTTCTTAGCTTCTCCCCCTTCCTTCTGCCTGCTCCAGTGTTCAACAATCTGACTTTGATGGACCATTTGCCAGCCCAGATGTAATCCTCTCCCCCCTTGGAACCCAGAGCCTCACGCATCCTGATGTGTGAACCTGAATGCAGAACCACGGAGCCACACCCTGGCTCCTTCGTCTTCTCAAAGGCAGGAGAAGCTGTGAATCCTTACAGAGCCTCACGCATCCTGATGTGTGAACCTGAATGCAGAACCACGGAGCCACGCCCTGGCTCCTTCGTCTTCTCAAAGGCAGGAGAAGCTGTGAATCCTTATACTCAGAAGTATTTCTCTTTCCCCTGCTACACATCCTTAAACATTCTTCAGGGTCTCACTGTGTAGCCCTGGCTCACCTGGAACTTGCTATATAGATCAGGCTGGCCTTGAACTGAGAGATCCACCTGCCTGTGCCTCTACCTCCCAAGTGCTGAGATCCCAGGTGTGTGCCACATACCCAGTGATCCTTGTCTTCTTGAAGAATTTGGTCATGAGATACAGACAGTTTAAGCAGAAGTTTATTTAGCAAAACAAAGTAAGCGTTCTACAGAAATATCAGAGTGAGCTGTTCCCACCTTTGGTTCTGTGAGTTCTACGTTGTGCATTTTATTTATTTTTGTTTTGTTTTTGAGAGAGTGTCTCCTGTACCCAGGCTGGCCTGGAGCTCACTATGTAGACCAGGCTTGCCTCAATCTCACAGAGCTCTGCCTATCTCTGCCTCTGCCTCCCCAGAGCTGGGATTAAAGGTATGTACTACCACACCTGGTTAATGTCTGGATTTTAAAAAGGGTTTTATGACTGTTTATGAGATGAGTCGCATCTCCCCCCCCCCAAATTCTAATGAACCAGATCTTCCTTTTAAGGTATGTCTTCCAATGATCCTCTAGAAAAGCCCAAGGATGCAGGGAGGGGCAGAACAACAATGTTAGATGATAGTGTAATGAAGCCCAGGTCTTTTGAAGACACTAACAGTGCTGGTTACTGTTGTCAACTTGACAAAATCTGAAGTCACTTGGGAGATGGGCCTCTGGGCATGCCTATGTGGGATAATCTTAATTATGTTGATATGGTAAGACCCTTCCTTTTTTCAAATTTTATTTATTATTTTTATTTTTTGTGTGTATTGTATTGCCTGCATGTAGGTAAGTGCACCTGTGTCATGCGATGCCCACAGAGGACAGAAGAGGCTGTCAGATCCCCTGGAACTGGAGTTATGGACAGTTGTTAACTGCCATGTGGGTGCTGGGATTCGAACCCAGATCTTCTGCAAGAACAGCTCTTAACTGTCTAGGGACTATTCCCTGAGCAGGGGATTCGGGCAATATAAAACAGGAAAAGTAACTGAGCCACTCACATGCTTCCTGATTGTGGATGTAACACAGCTGCCTCAAGCTCCTCCCTTGACTTCCCTACTAAACAAACTGTACCTGGAATTGTGAGCCAAAATAAACCCTTTCTCTTCTAAATGGCTTTTGTCGGGGTATTTTAATCACAGCAACAGGAAAGTAACTGAGACAGTCTTCATTAATGCACGTGTGTGGGAGTTGGGACAGTGCCCTGTACCTTGGTTTCTGATCTAGCAGGGTCAAAACCTAACTGCAGCTTCAAGGAGGTTTAATTACAGAAGGGGGTTCTGACCATCAGAAGATGCAGCTATAGAGACCCAGATGAAGTTTCCTGGGTCTGTCATATCTGACTCCTTGCCTACCTTATATCAGACTAGAGCCTGTAAAATCTCAGCCCAGGAAGGGGACATGCCATGAAGCCATACTTTCAGAAGAGATAGCGAGGTCTACTCAGAATGAGTCATATGCCAAGTTCAACTTGGTAAACACTGTGTGGCTATGTGCGTGCTAGCTAAGAGCCAGGAATAGGGCTGAGTTGTTTAAAGTGTGTGGAATGTGGGTTTGCTTATTTACTGCACATTAGACATCTGCTATGTGCCAAGTAAGTTGATGAGGCTCTATCAAGGAAGGATACTAAAAGAACAAAAAATGATTTCTATGAATTGTGACTAAATATTACCAAAGAGACTTTAAATGTATCCCTCTGATCCACATATCCCTGGATGCAACAGCTTTGAGAGGTGAGGCAGAAGAGGGGGTGTTCAAGGCTGTGGGAGCTTACTTAGCTCTCTCATGAATGGATTAGGACCACCATAAAAGGGACTTTCAGGAGAGAGTTATTTCCTGCTCTTCTTCATGTGAGGACAGGGTACTCCTTAAAGCAAGATGCTAGAGTATTGATCTTGAAATTTTAATTCTTCAGAACTAAGAAACAAATACCTGTTATTTATAAATTATCTAGTGTTATGATTTGAATCTGAAATGTACCATTTTTTTTCTAGTTTGCTTTGGTTTGGTTTTTGGTGGTGTTTGTTGCTGTTATTGAGACGGAGTCTTGTGCAGCCTAGGCTGGCCACTAACTTACTATGTAGCCATGGATGACCTTGAACTCCTGATCTTCCTGCCTTCACCTCTTGAGTACTAAGATTATAGGCGTGAGCCACTATGCCTGGTTTATGGGAACTGAATCCAAGGTTTCAGGAATGCTAGGCAAGAATACTTCTAATTAAGCCACATCCCTGTCCTTCTAGTTCCATGTTTTGAATGATCAGTCCCCTTCTTGTGGTGCTATTCTGAAGGCAACAGGAAATGGGGCCTGGGCAGCAGAAGTAGGTCACTAGGGACAAGGCTTTGAAAGTGATTCCCATCTCTGCTTCCTGGCTACCCAGATGTGAACTGCCCCTGGTGCGCACCACAGGCTCCATGAACACCACGAATGGCCGTTCCAACATGCCTTCTGCACCAAGATGGACTAAAATTACTCTGAAATCGTGAGCCAAAATAAACCCTCCCTCCCTTAATTTCCTTGACCAAGTATTTTGTCACAGGGATGAGAAAACCAACTAACACACCTCCTCTGTGGAATTCCGCTGTCCAAGTACAAAACAGAGAGAGATGCTGGCATGGGGAATAAATCAGTCAGGGTCATGAACAATCCCTGAGGAAATGCCACAAAATCTGAGACCAAAAAGCCAGGATAGGAATTGGCTGTAAACCAAAGGGGAAAGTAAGCCAGGGAGAGTATTCTGGCCCAAGAATTTCCAAGGTTAGACCAGACCAAGGGCATTAGAAAAAGGAGAACTGCATGACCATGTGGCCAGAGCGCAGAGACCCAGAGGGGAGCTCAGGGAGGAAGGCTTCGGCTGCTGGAAAGTAACCTTGAGCCTCTTTGTGGACGAGAAACTCAACAGGAACCTCAGGGCTCAGGATACAGTTTGTTCTAAATGGAAAAGCTCAGTGATGGTGCCACAGATGGGGAGGAATGGGCTTCTGCCTTCCAGTAGTGTGCCAGGCAGCTCACAGGGACTCAGGAGCCAATCTGCAATCAGTGACCTAGAGCTGCTAGTGAGCCACCAATGACATGCTTATACCCACAGACTGGCTACACCAGCCAGGCAGGCCATCCAGTCCAGCTGCCCCAGCACGGTTGGAATTCCTCTGCAGCCTTTTCCACCTACTAACCCAACCCTAAGAGGAGGCCGGTATCCCCCTACCCATAGTGCTACTGGTTACAATTGGGTGTTGTGATCTTTGCAAATCAGGAAGTGATCAAGATCGGGGAATTTTCTTCTCATTTGCCCTTAACCATCTAGAGACTGAGTAGCAGAAGTCTTGAAACCACAAACTTGAGAACAGACAGACATATTCCAAAAGTCAGCAGCCACTATAATTAGCTGTGTTACATAAGTGATGAAATCTTTGAGTTTCATCTACTAAAGGGAAATGTTAACACTATTCACCGTGTGGAGTTAGAAGGCAGAGGCAAGAAGATCTCTAAGAGTTTGAGGCCAGCCTGGTCTACCTAGTGAGTTCCAGGATAGCTGGGGCTACAGAGTGACCCTGTCTTTAAAAAAAAAAAAAAAAAAGTCCTCCCAATTGTTTTCAATAGAAACATCAGTAGAAGGGCTCAGGATGTGGCTCAGTTGGTAGAAGGCATAAAGCCCCGGGTTCAACACCCAGCACCACATAAACTGAGTGCGGTGGCATATGCCTGCAACCTCAGCACTCAGAGATGAAGGCAGGAGGACTGGAAGTTCAAGGTCATCTTCGGCTATATAACAAGTTTAAAGCCAGTCTGGGCTACATGAGACCCCTTCTGATGGAAGGAAGGAAAGAGGAAGGGAGAAAAGGAGGGAGGGAGGAAGGGAGGGAGAAAAGGAGGGAGGGAGAAAAGGAGGGAGGGAGAAAAGAGAGAGGAAGGAAGGGAGTGAGGAAGGGAGGGAGGGAGAAAGGGAGGGAAGGAAGAGGAGGGAGGGAGGGAGGGAGGGAGACTCTTCCAGCCAGATAGGATTTATTAGCAGTATTTGAGATGCCTGAAAAGAAGCTGGGGCATTTGACTGTGGACTAGGGAGAGGCTGAGCCATAGTAACTGGATGTGATTTTCCAACTTGCATCTATAAACAGTTTCAAAAACTTTTTTGGAAGAGCCAACTTGTCCAAGCTATGGTTACAAAATGTCCTTTCAAGGACATTTGGACATAGTTTTCTGACTTGAAATGTTGAGGTGGGGGAAGCGAGCATGGGGGAACAAACACAAGGCAGATTTGGGGAAAAGAAGGCAGATCCAGAGCCGTGGTACTCAAGGAGCCAGATGAAGACCCCTTCAGTAGTATATTCCCCCACTGCCACAGGCTCCCAGCCCAATGGGCTCCCACGTCTAAAAGAGCTGCAGCTGCGGGTGGAGATGGAGTAAAAAATTCCCAGGAAATCCAAGACACTGAACTCATATCTTCCCCGCTTTTCTGAGGCCCCATTTGAGCTAAAGGTACAGACTATAACAGTCGTAAAATTTCCAAATGTCTGCTTCCCTGGCCAAACTCAGAACAACTTTTGGATCCAGTAAGTACTTCTCTCCGACAAACAGGCTGAAAACCAGGTAAGACCCAAGCTGACAGCCAGGTGAGCTCCAGACTAAGACTTGACAGGTCGAGACTCAGGAGTCCCTCTACTGTGTCTGGTCTTTGTCCATAAGTTTGGTTTCTCCTGCCCATCTGTCACTGATACCCAGGCATCAGAGTGATGACCCAGAGACAGTGTGACCATGGGGTCATACATGCCAGGTTATGATGGGACTGACTCTACAACCATACCACCCTGAACGCGCACGATGTTGTCTGAATAGGATTAATTCAGAAACCAGCACCTACCAGCTGAATCAGCTCATTGGGCTCCCAGAAGCCAGTTTCCATATCTATAAAGGGGAGAGAAAATTAAGAACCATGTAAGGTCAGAAAATAACTGGTTTCATACATTACAACTAGCAAAAGAAAAGTTCTGGCTGGGGGTGTGGATCAGTGGTAGAGCACTTGCCTAGCATGGGTGAGGATCTAGGTTTGAGCTCCAACACTGCCAAAAAAGGAAGGGAAGGGGGACGGGAAGGGAAAGAAAGGGAAAGAGAAAATTCTGAGATGTCCTAAATCTAATGACAAGGGTCATAAGATGGACATGGAAAGGGAACAAGGAAGTGACTCATAACAGTTTCAGGTGAAACTTAACGAAGATGTCTCATCTTCTGACTGTCCAAGATAACTGAGCCATGTTTACATAGGAACTTTCTGGACTAACCCCGAATATCCCAAAAGTAGCACTTCAACCATCCCTATCCCAAAGCTGCCTGCCTCTCTTGCCTTAGCCTATGTGGGTTCAGTGTGAGCAGCTTATACCTTCTTTCCCTATTTTCCTTATAAAATCACTCTTCACTTTGTGTCTACTGCCATTTCCCACCTGATGTCTTGTCTTGCTGTTGGTAGCTTCGGAAACTTTCCAGAACCCCATTTCTTTTCTCCAGCCTCTGCTAAGGCTCAGTAAACCCTTATAGTTTCAAAATCTCTCCATCTCAGCAGTTTGAGGTTAACATAGCTAACATAATATAGCTAACATAATTTTAGAATAAAAGTGACTTTTCTTGTTGGAAACTAGTATATTTTTGATATTTTGAAAATAGTATATTTCTGGGGCTGGAGAGATGGCTCAGCAGTTAAGAGCACTGACTGCTCTGGCAGAGGACCAGGGTTCAATTCCCAGCACCCACATGGTGGCTATGAACAGTCCTTAACTCTGGTTCCAGGGGAATCCAAAGCTCTCTTCTGACCTCCGCAGCATTGCAAGACACGGGTGCACTCACATACATGCAGGCAATACACTCATACATATAAAATGAAAATAATAAATAAAAAGTAAAAAAAAATAGTATATTTCCGATACTATACTAATTTTAAGTTTTTTAATTAAAAAGTAGTTCAATCCTCCTGGTGTCTAGTATTGTCCCCCTCTCCATATATTGGTTCAGGATGCAAAGTCTTATCTACTGTAGATCCTGGGGCTTGAGAGTCCCTCCTTTCCTCATACATGGGCTCAGTCACATGGCAGACTTTTCAACCCTAGGATGAACAGAGAGGGCCAGGACAAGCAGGCGCCAGCTACCAGCCAGGGAAGAGAGGGGCCTCATAATCCTGCTTATCCATGATTCTCTGATGAGCTCTGAAACATCTCATACTGTAAATGCAACATAACGATTTATTTCTTGCACAGACAGGGCTGACCTTGAACTCTTGATTCTCCAGCCTCCGCCTCCCAAGTCCTGGGATTCCAGGCGTGTACCACCATCCCAGAACTGACACCTTATTCTAGCACTTGTTTTTCAGAATATTTTGATCATCTTGCTGTTGTTAAATAAAAACCATAAGAGGCCATTGTTGGTCTGGACCCGAATGCAACAGAGCCACCCACGCTAAAGGTTCAGTTCCCACTGAACCTGTTTTTTATTAACCTAAGAAACCTAGAAAAGCCAGAGATAGCAGCCTCATTTCCCAAAGGCCGGGGTTTTGTTGTCGTTGTTGTTTTGATATCTTTTATTTATTCTTTGGCAATTTCATACATGTAAACAATGTATTTTAATCCTATCCATCCCCAAGGAGTGGGTGCTGGGAACTGAACCTAGGTTCTCTGTAAGTGCTTGTAACCACTGAGCCTTTCCTCTCTCCAGTCCCCCTGGAAAGGCCAATTTTAACTGGCAGGTGATGAAGTTCCGTGTCCCTTAATCCTTACAGATTAAAAAGTAATCTGGGGGCGTTACTTTCCAATCCCCAAGAGTAACTTTGAAAGAGCAATCGCTTTTACTTAGGGCCCCTTCTCTGCTTGCAAAACCCGCCTTCCCTGCCTGGTCCTTAGGAACTTTGTTTAAGGAATGAAGTGTTCCTTTGTTCTGGAATAGAAAACAATGCCTTCAGCAACGTCCTTCTCGGTGACTTTAGAAGAGTTCCCGTTTCACCTTCTGCCATGATCTTTAAGTGAGGAAGCAGGAATGCCAGTCTTCTCCAAGTGCCGCAAGCTCCAGACTGACGGGGGCGGGGTACGACACAAGCCGCACGCGGGATTCTCGCAGACTCAGGTAGGAAATGGAACACCCAGTTTCTTCCCGGGGAAGGGGCTGGGCTGCCTTCCTGGCTCCGCCTGCAGTTTCTGAGACGGGTCACACTGACCTTGAACTCTGCTCTGAGTCCTGGCCACTCGGTTGGCACCGGAACCCCTGTGTTAATCAGATGCAGGTTTTCTCTCCGGATTCGCACTCACCCCCTGGCCCAGCGGAGCGGCTGGGAGGTGACACGGGGCGGCCCCAGGTGGATTCCCGCAGCTGCAACGCCAAGGCTCCGCCTCCCTCGGCCCCGCCCGGATCGGTCACCTGCGGGTTCCGGGACCCGGCGGAGGGCTGCAGGCGGCGGGCACCCCGGCGGGGGCCAGGCCCCGGAGACCGTGATGTGGCAGGCGGGCGGGTGGGCGCCCCTGCTCCTGTGCCTGATGCTCAGCGCCCCAGGTAAGAGCGCCCCGCGGGGAAGGCGAGGCCGGGGCCCTACCAGAGCTCCCGGGAGGGGACGTGGGCTGCTGCCGGGCCACCCAGGGCGCCCCGGGACCCTGCCCACCCGCCGTGACTTTCCTGGGTCCCTGAATGAAGCAGATCAGAGCCTGGAACTCCTTCCGGGAAGAAAGGAACCGGGTTTCCCAATTCCAGGCCGGCTCCAGGGGGGCGTGGGGGAGGCAGAGGCGGTTCCAAACGCTAACAGCTTTGGTTGACCAAGAGCTTTTGAAGGTTCACGGTACCTGCGTTCATACCTCCTTTGACCCTCGCTAGGAGAGGAAGTGGGACGGACGGAGCTGCCCTCCTCTTCCTCTGGTTGTGGGTGTCTGACTCTCTGCCCAGCCACAGGGACAGAGTTCTTATTGAGCTGGTCCCTCGAATGGGGCATCTTAACAGGGCACTTCCTCCCAGCTTCAGCTGGCAAATCAGGCAGCAGGACCTAGCCACGGAACCCCCCCCCAAAGGAACCCCAACTTTCCATCTCTCCAGCTGCCCCAGGGGAACAGAACCCCCTCCCCACAAGAGCCATGGGAATTATCTTCCAAGTCTTAGACTCAAAAACAGAAGGGCTAGGATTCTTGCACCAAGCAAGTAATCATAAAAAATAACATTTTCAGAAGTTTCTGTGTGCTCAGCTAACCAGCTGTCTTATGACTTAGCCTCAGTTTTCAGATGGGAAACTTGAGTCTCTGGACAGTTAAAAGAGTTGCCCTTGAAGGACCAGAGGGGACTGAGAGGCTGGAGAGTGGGCACGGGAGCAGGTCTGTCTGTGCTCTGGGAACCCCCACAGCACCCTAGTAGTATTTTTGAGCTAGTGAGAGGCATGTACCTGTGGAGGGGGCCTTCCATTCCAATCACAAACCGGCTGTGTCATCTCAAGAGCTTGGTTAACTTTTGTTCCATGAAGGGGCATGAGTGACACCTGCCCTAGGGAGTAGGGGAGTTCTGTCCTGAGGACTGAATGAGGTTTTACACCAATCCTGGAACCCTTTGAAGACTCTAAATTGTATCTTTTCCCATGTGACAAAGCTTAATCTTTGGGCCTATCCTGCTCCTGGGTACCTTCAAGTAAGGAGCTTATGCACAGATTGGCTTCCTGCTGGGTACCTACTGGGAGCTAGGTGTAATGACAGAGGCTGTATCTCAGGATCCAGCTCCAGGGCACTGGACAGGGTTGGGGACAGCCCAGGCTGGAGCAGGGCTGGCCCTTCCTGGTGCCTGAAGTTTATGGGTTCCCATGATGACCCATGTGCCACAATTCATAGAATCATGAGCTCCCATGGGGCGAGAGAGGGAGCTCTGCTTCCTTTAGTTCCCTGGCTCAAAGAAGTTCGCAGGTAGCATGATTAAAAGCAATCAATGCGTATGTTGGTTCATTTTTGTAATTCCAGTGCTCAGAAGGATGAGGCAGGCAGATAACCATGATTCGAGGCTAGCCTGGGCTACAAAGTGAGCTATTGTCTCAAAAGTAGTCAATAGGGGGACAATTAGATGGCTCAAAGGGTGAGGGCTCTTAATGCCAAGCCTAATGACCTGAGTTCAATCCTCGGAACCTGCATGGTAAAAGGAGAGAATTGATTCCTGAAAGCTGAGCTCTGAGCTCCTCAAGTATACCATGGCACTCCCCCCAATCAATCAATCAATCAATCAATCAATAAATGTAAAAAGTGGTCCATGGAAAAAATAAGACTGAGAACCTGGAGGAGGAAGCAAGCCAAGAGCTCAGACTTAGGGGTTGGCTGGGCCTAGATTTGAGTCGCTGAGAGGGCCTCAGTTTCCCTACCTTCACTGGGAAAATCGGAGAGCACTCACATCCTGGGAAATAATCCTAGTGAGAAAATGCAGGCAGAGGGCTTAGCACAGGGGGGCTTGAAGCTTCAACCCATACCCAAGGAGCTATCGCTACTTTCAATATCATCACCAGCTCTTCTTAGAGATGTCAAAGAAGGCTCCCTGGAGGAAGTGATACTTGAATCAAATCTTTCAAAGGTTAAATGGTAAACGTCAGGCAACCCAAGACACCTGGGTTTACAGACATCTGAAATAAGATAGTGGTTTGGAACTGGTGGTCTTGTGAGTTTGTGGGGAGCTGTTGGAGAAGTCAGCCAGATCACTCAAACAAGTCCTCAGACACCCCAATGAGGAGTGTGGACTTTATTATAAAAGCAGGGGAAGGGCAGGAAACCTGGATATGGTGCAGTCAGCCAAGGTAATCAATGAAGTAATTAAAAGAGAGCTAGAGGTCACTTAAAGATGGCCAGAGAACATGTCATTGAGAGGTAGTGGCTTGAAAGAAATTTGACAGAAGCTGAGGAGTGAGAACCAAGGTGGACGTCCAAGGGACGCCCAGATGATGGGAACGACACGTGCAACAGCTCGGAGCAGGGCGTTCCTAGGGTGCTCCCAGAAGTCCCCAGGCCAACACGGTAGGAAAGGAGGAAGGAGGACAGGGAGAGGCACGGGTCACATTGAGTAGCAGTTGAGAGGTGCCAGGTAAGACTTTCGAGTTTATTTGAAGTGGGATGGATGGAAACCTCAGAGGGTTAAGCAGGATATGGTATAACCTTCATTTTAACTCTGGCTTTTAGGCAGAGGGTGGATGGAGGACACAGATGTTATGAGAGCCCTCAGCTCAACTTAAAGAAGGATTTCTTTTGGCACAGGATTTCAGAGGGTCTAAGTCCAGCATGGCGGGGAAGGTACAGCACAGCAGCTCTGTGACAGCAGGAGCTGTGCCTGTGGTAAGGGCTGTTCATAGTGCTTGCATCCAAGCAAAGAGGGTGTCTGGAACCAGGCCTGGGTATAACCTTCAAAGGCCGACCCCCGGTAGCCTACTTCTGCCAGCCAGGTCCCACCCCCTAGAGGCACCACTGGCTGGGGACAGAAAATTTAAAATATGAGCCCATGGGGTGCATTTCAAGTTGAAACCATAACGCACCAGATACCCTTTTTTTTTTTTTTCGTCTTTTTAAGACAGTGTCTCCCTGTAGCCCCAGATGTCCTGGAACTCACTATGTAGACCAGGCTGGCCTCAAACTCACAAAGATCCGCCCACCTTTGCCTCCCAAGTACAGATATGTCTTTTACCTGGTAGAATGCTAGGACCTAATTATCCAGCCCACAACCAAGTGTCCCTCCGAGGAAAAATTTGTTTATACTGATAGATGTCTTTGTGGTTCTTGTCTAACTGGTGTGTATACTTTATGTCCAAAGGGCGCTGGCCTTGTATTCCCCATAGTGTCCTAACAACAGCCTCTAGTTCGACAGCCTCTAGTTCTTCGATGAAATGTGCAAATTCAGTACACCATCACAGGAGGAAATAAGACCAAGGAATGTATTACTCAAAGATCCTGGGAAAGGAGGGTGTAATAAGACGGGAGGGCTGTCCCCTGTCCCCAGGTCAGGTGAAGCAGAAGTGCAGGTCAGGCAGAGAGAGAAACAACTTCAAGTATATATGGAAACAGACAGGGAACCTTAAGTTCACAGGCCTGAATGATCTATTTAGATAGGAATCATCTGGCAATGGGCAGCACCATGTGCTAGGTGGAAAGACGCCTGTCGGTCCTTCTCTCTGGCCTGGTCGTTTGGGATGGCCATCCTGCCCCCACTGCTGAGGCAGCAAGCTTCATTCCATCAGGCAGGGAACAGAGAGACTTGGGAGAGCCTTTTGAGAATATAGCAATATCCATTTACCCCCAAA
Source organism: Nannospalax galili (assembly GCF_000622305.1). NCBI lineage: Eukaryota > Metazoa > Chordata > Mammalia > Rodentia > Spalacidae > Nannospalax > Nannospalax galili. Next base: position 2,152,463 of record NW_008351649.1, on the reverse strand, counting down.
ATATCATATATGTACTGTGTCTCAGGGGTCATTACAGGCTGACACTGGGATCATGCTAAGAAGACAGAGATGGCTCAGTGGGTAAAAGTGCTTGTGGTGCAAGCCTGATGACCTGAGGTCAATCCCTGGGGGGACCCGTGCTGGAAGGAGAGGATCAACTGCTGAAAGTGATCCTCTGACTTCCATGCGTATGCTGTAGCATGCACACACACATATACATCATACATACATACATACACACACACTAATGAGACATAAAATTAAGATAAGGGCCTGGAGAGATGGCTTAGTGGTTAAGGCACTGGTGGCACTTGCAGAGGACCCAAGTTTGATTCCTAGCACCCACATGGCAGCTAACAACTGTCCATAACTCCAGTTCCAGGGGATCCAACGCCTTCTTCTGGCCTCCTCAGGCATTGCATGACACAGGTGCATTTGCACACATGCAGGCAGTACACTCATACACATGAAATAATTTTTTTTTAATTAAAATAAAAACAAGCATTTGCTCTAAGAATCTTCTGGAACCCAGGAGCAGGGTGAGGTCACTGACTGACTCCTACCCCATCTATGGGGTAGAACCTACTCTTGGGTACCAGAGTACCTGAAGCCTCCTCTCAGGGCATAAAAGAGATGCTGAGGCCTGGGTGGGAAAGGGGCTGCAATACAGCCAGTTGGTGGCTGCTGGGTTCTCATGGGTGGCAAGTAACTGAGCGCCCATCACACTGCTCTTTCTTCAGCCCTGAGTGCCTGTGTGAAGTCCAGCCAAGAGTTCCAGCCTCCATAACCTCTTTCTCTCCCATAGGAAGACCCCGTCTAGTCCCACCCCAGAACGTGATGCTGCTCTCTCAGAACTTTACCGTGTACCTGACGTGGCTCCCAGGGTTTGGCAGTCCCCGGAACGTGACCTATTTCGTGTCCTATCAAGGGTACAGGGGATCCTCCATGCTGGTGGGTGGGGAGATGGGGGAGGTGGAGACAGAAGAGGCTTCTCCTGGCTAACTGCATTCCATGCAATGGAATGGACAGCATGTGACAGTTCTCTGTGTCCCGGAAGGGCTCATGTGGAAGGTCCATGGAGAGGAGCTTTTAATGGAGGTTGGGTTGGAGGTGGTGGGAAGGATGCTGAATGGAGAACAGTAGGTGACAGGATGGGCTGATCTTTGAATAAAGTTGGAGTAGGGCTTGGGTGAACTGGGAAGACTATGGCACAGGGGCAGAGGTGCTTGCTTGGGGCTGTTCTAGCCAATGAGCAAAGGCAAACAGATGACCAACTGTCCGGTCCTGCTTCCTACAGAGCCTGGAAATTGAGCTGGGCAGAGCTTTGGGGCCCTTCTCATATTGGAAGCCCAGACTGTCGCTAGAGGTGTCTGAGAAGGGAAGTCGGTGCACCATCTTTAAGCGAGGGTGGGATGTGGCAAAGGATGTTGTCAGTGGGAAAGCAGGAGGATGGGGCAGATACGCGCTTGCAGGACCAGTCTGGACTTGGACAGGGTGGAACAGGAACAGGGACGAGCTAGCAGGTTCTCAAGACTCACCATGGGCAAAAGAGTGCTAAGGACTTGGGTGAGAAGGTGAGTTCCTCTTCACAGGCTCACCAGGCAGGCACGGTTTCCTCCATGTTGTAGATGAGGAGCCTGAACTCCCAGAGTGCTCTGACTTGGCCCCAGGAAGCTAGTGATAGGTTCAGAGGAGAAACCCAAGTTTGTCTGGCTAGAAAGCTTGTGCAGCTTCCTGTCCTATCAGGGTCCCCACATCCGTAGGATCCAGATGTGAGGAATGGGGCCCTGGCTAGGGCAAGAACACCAGGCAAGATCCATACCAGGAGGCAGGAAGTGCCCATTAACTGTGTTTGCTGTATGCTGTGTACTGTGTCAGTACATTACCAGTACCCTCTTGATGGCTTATTTTGTTTTGTGGTGCTGGGGGCCTTGCACATGTTAAGCAGGTGTTCTGCCTCAGAGCCACATGTCCAGCCCTATGTCAACCCATTCAATATTATATTCAATCTCACAATTGCTCTACGGAAAGGCTGAGTACTCTGCTTTACAGATGAGGAGACTGAGGCACTCTGGGTATATGTTGCTCAAAGTCAGTCACACAGGTAGAGGTGACGCGGCTGGTATAATTCTGTTAAGGTACTGCAGGCGCATCCTCTGAATCATCATATTTTACTTCTGTTATACTTTTTTTTTCATTCCATTTATTTATTTACTTTGTGTGTACATATGGAAGTCAGAGGACAGTTGGTTCTTTCCACCATGTGGGTCCTGGGGATGGAAAGGGGTCAGGTTGTCAGGCTTGGCTGCAAGCACCCTTACCTGCAGAGCCATCTTGCCAACCCCTGTTGTACTTTTGAAAAGGACATAAGGATTGCATTATGGTGGAGCTAATTGTGCTTTCTCATTCATTAGTTGGGATTGTTTTATAAAGAGGTGCATTCCCTTATGTAGTATTTGATATCCAAGGGTACTCTTCAAGACAAGAGCTGGGTGTGGTGGCTCACACCTTTAATCCCAGCACTTGGAAGGCAGAGGCAAGTTGATCTCTGTGAGTTCAAGACCAGCCTGGCCTACATAGTAAGTTCCAGGTCAGCTGGGGCTACAGGGAGATCCTGTCTCAAAAAAGACCAAAAGCAAAAATAGTCAAATAGGTAAGACAAAGTAAATGCTTGACACCCTCACCCAAATTATTTACTAGTTTCCAAGACGTATTAGTTCCCTATCTTCTCCCAAAGGTGACTGATTAGTAATTAAGCATAATTTATGATGTCGATCCATTGCAGCTCAGTGTCTGCGTTGAAGCTTGTGTCCCATCTGTGGCCAGCTAGTCTTTCCAAAGTGGCCTTGGTGGCCTTGGAATCCTCTCAGTTTGACTCTACAAAGATTACCTTTCCTCTAGATAGCAATAATAAAACACATACTTCATGTCCAAGTTCCCACGAACCGTTTCTTTAATGCCATCTAGACCTAACACACACCTCAAAACGCTCCAGCCTCTGTTACCAGGTGCCAAAGCCATACCCACAGGTCTAGACACTTGTTACATCAGTGCCTTGTTTCCAGTCCCCAGATCAACATTAGTTTGCTGGGCTTCTGTAATCAAATCGATAGACCTGTGGCTTAAGCAGAAGCCATTTATTTCTTACCACCCTAAAGATCAGTAGTTCAAGATCAAAATATTAGCAGGCGTTATTTCTCCTGGCCTCCCTCCTTGTCTTGCTGGTGGCTGTGTTTGAATGAGTCCTCTCCAGCCTTGTCCTCTGTGTGTGTGTGTGTGCGTGTGTGTGTGTGTGTGTGTGTGTGTGTGTGTGTGTGTGTGTACATTACTCCTCGTGGTTTGTCGCACTAAATTTTTTCCCTTTTCCCTTCTTGGGAGGCACGTGCGCATGCCCTCCAAGGCCCCAGGGCTCACAGACTAACATAAGACATTTTTAAAAAAAATAATTCTTAGAACTGTATATATATATATTATTTATTTTTATTTTATGTGTATGTGTGTATATTGCCTGTGTGTAGGTAACATAAGACATTTTTAGTTTGGGTTTTGTACCATTTTATATGACACTTGGGGGTATGGGGTGACTTACAAAGAAACGGCTTCTCAGGACTCACGCATCACTCAAGCCCTGCTCACAGCGACCATTAGCGGCCTCGTGCTGCCGTACCCAGCGGGATGCTGCCGTTAGCCCTGGAGGCCCCATGCACGCTTTCTCCTTCCAATCTCGCAGCCGCTAGCGCTGCCAGTGGCTAGGCTCCACCCCTCTTCCCAGGGTGTTCCTGGTCTTGCCCCTGGCTGGCTCACTTTTTTTGGAGGGATGAGTCATTTTGGGGCTATACTCCCCTGCTTTCCTCCAGCTCTGACAAACTTTCCGCCATTTCTTCTGCAAAATTCCCTGAGCCTTGGAGGGGGTAGCAGATACAGGGTGATCTCTCTGGTATCATGGTGAGATATTGACCTCTTGGGCCTCCCCATCATCTGTCAGATATGGTCGTTGATCTATCTCAGCGGTGTATCCCCTGCTATAAAGACGAATGGAAGGAAGTAGACACATCTAAACAAACATGACTATAAATACAAATGCCTAGAAGATATCCCAGTAGGTGTACCATATCCATTAAACAGTATACTTGCAACAGCTTTCCCACTGGGGCCTGTAGCCTTCCCTGACACTGGGGCTTGGCCTGGTCTATAGCACCAGATGTGTGTTTGTCTCCCGATTGGCTGGTTCCTTCAATGGGCGTGGCATGGCTCAGAGCAGTCCTCCAATGGGCGGGGCCTGACGCAAAGGGTCTGCTGGGAGCCATGTTGGGACGGAAATCAGGAGCCCTGGATAGCGCTAGTAGTGTGGGGAACGCGCACCCAGCCGCAGCAGCTCAAAGACAGAATGGACTGACTCCTGTGGACCCCGGGCGAGATCGCTGGCCCCCGGCATGAGCGAATGCTAGTGGGGACTATGGTAGTTGGGGCACTGTCTGATATGGCGGGCTCTGAGCCGTGCCACCAGAGGCGTGGGGCTAGGCACTTGAGTTCTCATTCCTTTGTAAATTAATTAACT
>NW_008351649.1:2129917-2147700 GCF_000622305.1 Nannospalax galili | reverse complement strand
GGGCCTTATCCAATTAGAAATTTGTCAGTTGTATGTATGTTAGTTGAGCCATTATTGCACTAGCAGGCATTGCTTGGCATGTCCATAGCGTGCAGCATGCGAGGTCCATTGTTGAGCAGAATCATAGGAGATCCTTTTTCCCTAAACATCTGCATAGCACCTTCTGGCACTATGAAAGTCATCCATCCAGTGGCATGGAGTTTTTGGCTTAGTCTCAGCTCCATCTCTTCTCCCATGCTCATTATGCAATGTCTTTGGCAACATGGCCTTACCAACCTTTTTACTGTTCAACCGACTTTAGTGGCAATAGCTTTGGTGAATTTGAGGACCTCTGTGCTCTCTCTCTGATCAACAGCTCATAGGGGAATCAACAACCACCCCTGGTACTGTAGTTTTTCTTAACAGTTGCATAGTTTTGGGAGGCTCTGTTTTTATCTTAATCAACCATAAAACTCCCAAGAATTTTATAGCTATAGCTGGCCTTTGTTTCTTCAGGTATCTTTTAAATGCTTTTCACATCTGTAAAGCACTCAAAGGTTAACATCATATATTAAACCAATCATAGACAAGGTCTGACACAGCATGGAAAGGTTTTACCCATTTGTATTAATTGTTTTCTCCATAGATCTCTGTTAGGCACCATAGCATGGGTAAGAGGCATGAATTTGGTTAGTTCTTTACTAACTTTAGTTATCCCTTTGGAGTCATTCTGCATTCTGGGGCTCTTACATGGAGTCTCTTTGTATTCTTTTATCTTTGATACACTTATAGGTGCTGGCTCCAGTTGCCTGACCCTGCATCAGGCTAAGGGGGCAGCGGTCTCTCTTGTCTCTGCAGTACCTGTTGGTTTCCTGAGCCAGGCAGGCCCTGAGTCTGCCTCCTGACTGTAGTCATGTCTGTCATCTCTTCATTGACCATACCTGGCTGCAGGGGGAGGCCCTGGTGGAAAAAACTTCCTCCACCCCTAGCATAGCCTTTCTCAGGAGAGAAATGTAGCCTATTTAATCTGTGGGCATCCTTAACCACCCCTGGGACAGCTTTTATCCCCCGAATGTCTTTTGTAAACTGTTCTTTAGGTTTTAAAGCCTCCCAGAAACTCCTTAGTACTGAATTTGGTTTTCTATCAATTTTTTCTTTGGGAATTTGGGCTCGACATAAGTCTTGCCACATTTGTCTTCAAGTGACCCAAATGGACCATTTCTCTGTCTGGTCTTTTTTATATCTCTTCTGGGTGTTCTGTTGTTCTACAGACACGTTTTATACACTGGTCTGAGTCACTTAGATCTGCTAAAGCCTCTCTCACTTTGCAAAGATCCTGTCCCATTAAAAGACTTAGCAAAACCATCAACGCTCTATTCTCAAGGTCCCAGTTGAATTAAGCTTTCCTTTATATCTCTTGTCAACAGTCTTATCTGGCCCTGTGAACTGGGCATCATATATTGCTTTTCTCATACCTAGTTTTCTCAGTAATGCCTATCCCTCCATTATAGTCCTCCAGCCCCTGTTAATTATGGGAGTTTCCCTTGGTAATGACCAAGAATCTTTAATATCTTGCACCAGCCATCCCATTAAGGACTGCTCCCCCCCTGCACTGGCCTAGGTTGAACAGCCTATATCACAAGGATGGATGGGTGGTTATGTAACTCACCTGTGAAGTTTCTGAAGGACTCATAGACACCCGGGCCTTGCCCTCCCTTGCGCACTGGGCTTCGCCTCTTCAGCCTTCTGACATCTCTCTGGATGCTCACATTCCTCCCATCAAAGGACTTTCCTTCTTGCACCTCACACCATTACCCGGCTCCCTCCTCCTCCTCACTGGGATCTCAGCTTCCACACCATCTTCCTGACGTTTTCTGAGCTGCCCTTTGAAAGCAGTCACTTCATTTTATCACTGTACCTACCAGTTCCTGGATTTAGCTTGTGGGTGTGATGATTGTCCCTTGTCCCCTTCCATCAGATATGAGTTCCTTGGGGAGGCAGGACCTTCTCTGTCCTGCACTGATGATTCATCAGGGCCTGGAATAATGCCAGGGCTAGGTCTTTTCTCTGATTTCAGTGTTTTAAGGATGTGGGAGCTCTATGTGTTCCCCTCTGCTGTCCATACAGCACCTTGAGTGGCTACTGGCATACAACAGGTGGCCTATAGATGCCGGAGTGAATAGACGTATGGAAAATATTCACTAAAACTAGTGACAGTGGTTTCATAGCACTGGAAGGGAGGCACTGGAGATGGGGACTGAGGCTGAGAGACAGTGCCCTGCGGAGCTAGCAAGTACAGGATTCCTATCCTTACCTGAATGACTGTCTTAGCCAGTGGCTACCTGGCTGAGTGGACAAGCAGGCAGGTAGACCAATGGCATCTGGCTGAATGGAGGGATACATGTTCAGAAAGTCCTCTAACCCAGAGGTGAGTCCCTGGCCCACACTCTCCCCTCTCCCCCTTAGCACTCCTAACCCCCGACGTTGGCGAAAAGTGGAGCAGTGTGCAGGAACCAGGACTCTGATGTGTCCCATGATGTGCCTGAAGAAACAGGACCTGTACAACAAATTCAAAGGGCGTGTGCAGGCTGCTTCTGCAGGTGTCAGGTCTGACCATGTAGAGTCCAACTACCTAGAGTACCTTTTTGAAGGTAAGTCCCTTCATTTCCCATTCAGTGGGGCTAGTCAGATGGTTCAGCGGTTAAGAGCACTTGATGCCCTTGCAGAGGACCAGAGTTGGGTTCCTCATGCCCTTGTTGGGTGGCTTCTAACCTCCCATAACTCCAACTCTAGGGGATCTGATGCTCTCTTCTGGCCTTCTTGGGCACCTGCATGCACAGGTTAATACACACATACATAAATAGAAATAAAATAAATCTTGAGGGTAGATCAGGGGCTGAGTAAGATGCTGTTGCCTGCCAAGAACATTGTTCAGTGGTACAACAATCCTTTGTGTGTGTGTGTGTATGTGTGTGTGTGTGTGTGTGTTTATGTATTAATGTATGTGTATGCATGTTCATGTGTGTGCATGTGGAGGCCAGAGGACAACCTCGGTGTCATTCCTCAGGCATTGTCCACATTTTTTTTTTAACAGACAGGATCTCTCACTGGCCTGGAATTTGCCATGCAGGCTAGACTGGCTTCTCTGGATCCGGGGGTGGGGGGCAACCGTTCCTCTGCCCTGGGTCTCAGAGTGAACCCCAGGTCAGAATGAACTTTTTTTTTATCTTTTTTGAGACAGGGTCTCCCTGTAGCTCCAGCAGACCTGGAACTCACTATGTAGATCAGGCTAACCTCGAACTCACAGAGATTCACCTGCTTCTGCCTCCCAAGTGCTGGGATCAAAGGCGTGACCACCATGCCCCACCAGAATGAGTTTTTAAGTTCATTTGGGTTGTCAGGCTGAGGTCCCTGATCCCTCACTGCTTCTCAGCCTGTCCCAGCGGCTGAAAGCGCCTGCATTTCTCATCACATCCCCCCATCTCAAAGCCAGAAGTGGCTCTACTGCATCTTAGTCATGCTTTGCATGTTGGAACCTCCCCTCCGCTCTGTGAAAGTCTGCTTGTGGGCATGGTGGCACATGCCTTTATTCCCAGCACTCCAGATGCAGAGGCAGGCAGGGTCTGTGTGAATTCTAACAAGACTAGCCTGGTCTACATAAGGAGTTTCAAACCAGCCAAGGTTACATAGTGAATCAGTCAGATGAAAGCTTGAGTGTGATCTAGTCAGTAAGACTCCTGGGCACAGGAGTCTCCATCTGTGGGCCAGCAAGGCTGAAGGATACGCTGTCTCTTGTTCTCTTTATAAAGCGTGGGATGGGTGCAGGGTGGCATTCTAGGTCGAGCAAAGGGAAATGGGTGAAATAGAGGTATTGGTCCAAAGCAGCCTCAAAATCCAGCCAAGCAAACAAATGCCATTTAGGTTCAAGGTTTGGGATGATTCTCCTTGTCTCCCAGTGAAGCCCTTTGAGCGCCTGCCTATTCTTCCAAGTCAGGCTTTCTTCACTATGGAGTTGCAGCTAAGGAGTTTTATCAGTCCACATCTCACCAGCAGAAATAGCAGTTAACTGCCCCTGTGAGGCCAGGTGGCCATGTTTCTTGTAGACATAACTGTAATACTGAGCAAGAGTCACAGAGGAACGCCATATAGTGTGGTCGAATCAGGAGTCCTTTATTAGCCAGTGGTCAGAGGGAGGGCTAATACCATGAGGGGAGGCAGAGTGGGGTTTATAAAGCCTAAAACCACAATAACATCATGCCAGGGGCAAAACCAATAATCATAGTTACATCAGATCACCATAGTTACATCAGATCGGGGGTAGGTCAGTTAACAAAGAGGTTTTCAGCTAAAAAAAATTTTGGCTAGGAAAAACAAGTTTCTCAGGATTGCAGAGACAATGGTCTCCATGGTGATGCAAGTATAGCTGGGTAAGAGGACATGGTTCCAGCTACTTGGAAGTTTCCCAGTATTGTAGAAACAATGTACCCCCTGAAACTACAGGTGCAGCCTTCATGGCTGGCTGGCTACAGCGGAAATGGCTGGGCAGAAACACAGGGTAAACCAAAGTCAACTAGAACAAAATGGAGTCGGTTTCGCCATTTCAATAAGATTCTCAAGAATTATGGGTTTCCTGTGGCTGTGGACAGCCACTCCTATAGGTATCTTGCACTATGTCTAGGTACATCCTCTTGGGTTGGTTTCCCTGGAGAACTCTGACTAATAGCCTTCCTACTCCCATCTCTCTGTCTCTCCTGGACAAGTGACAGAGCTAAGCTTTTTGAGGTTTTGTGAGTTCACAACCCCCTATGACTACCCTTCCCTCACTCTGCCTTGTCTGGAAAGATCCAGACTCGCGTTCACTATCCACCCACTACTGGAAGTGTATTCTGGTGTTACAGCCCCCGCTAGCCTTGTTTTATTTTTTAAAAATCAGTTGATAGGGGCTGGGGAAACAACTCAGCTGATAAAGTACTTCAGTGAATTCCAGGTACAATGAGAGTCCCTGTCTCAAAAAAAAGGTGGACTGTGATAGAGGAAGACACCTGACATTGACCTCTGGCCTCTACACGGCACTCACAGCTGTGCTCACTTGCACACACAAGTGCACACATAAGCATAAACTGCACACACGTGTGAACATATATATATGAACCATGTACATGCCACATATGTGCACACATGCATAAACCACATGTGTGCACATATACGTGAGCATGCATGCATGAACCACACACAGGCACACATGTGCACCCTCATGCACACAGTGGGATGGTGATGCTTCTCTCCCATTGTATGGTGCTCGGGGCACAGTGAATGTTTCACAAATGCTAATATGACTATTCCTTGCCCAGAGAGCTCTCTGGGTGGGACAGAGATAGGAGGATGGAGATAGTGGGTCCCCTAGAGGTTGCTCACAGGTCCCATTCTGTTTCTAATCAGTGGAGCCAGCCCCGCCTACCCTCATGCTCACCAGAACCAAGAGCATCCTGAAGGTTAATGCCACCTACCAGCTGCCCCCTTGTATACCCTCACTGGACCTGAAGTACGAGGTGGAATTCTGGAAAGAGAGCACTGGAAGCAAGGTGGGCCCCTTTTCTGATTCTGTGAGTGTGTGTGTGTGTGTGTGTGTGAGAGAGAGAGAGAGAGAGAGAGAGAGAGAGAGAGAGAATGAATATAGACATGCATGCCACATGCCACAGCACACATGTGGATGTCTGAGGACAGCTTTGTGGAAAGTTCCTTTACTGGCTGAGTCATCTCACTGGTCCCATGTCATTTAAAGTGTTCCACATCAAGTTAAAGGAAACAGGTGACTAGTTGCAGGGTTTTGGGGGGGAATAAGGGGGAGTGAGACAGGGTCTCCTATAGCCCATGCTGGCCTTGAAGTCACTATATAGCCAAGGATGCCCTTCTGTATAGTCAAGGATGACCTTGAACTCCTCCTGTTCATCCTGCCTCTACCACGTGCTGGTATCATAGGCAGGCACCACCATGCCTGACTTGTCTTTGGTTCTAATAACAAATCCTCTCTTCCATAGCACGTTGCAGTATTAACATGGAATTAACACATACTCATTGACTTGTTTTACCTTCTTATTCCATTCTGTCTTTGGAAACTAGTATGCATTTTGTACTTAGGGCACATCTCCATTTAGACTGACTACATGTCCAGAATTTGTGGCCTCTGCCATGCCCTGCACAGGGCAGCTGGAGAGGCTTCTGAACCTGCAGTGACTGAACTGCCCTCATCCCGAGGGGGGAGGTGGAAAGCCTATGGAATCTCATCTCAAAGAGGCGACCCCTCAGGCCCTGGTGGAATTCATAGAGGAGTGACCCCCAAATAGCAGGCTGCTTTTGAACACCAATGATATGCAGAAATCCCCCTGTAAAGAAAGCAGATAGTGAACAGTGTGTACTCTGTACTTACCCTTTAATTTAGAAAGAGAAAAGAAAGTTTGGAGGTTCCCATCTACCCTCCTTGGCCACCCTACCATGTCCTCCCCACAGCTCTGCTCACCAACATTGCTGATTCTTTCTCCAAACAGATCCTCTTTCCTGCCACTCCACACGGCCAGCCAATACAGATCCCACTCCAGCCAGGTGCCAGCGGACGCCACTGCCTCAGCGCCAGAACCATCTATACCTTCATTGCCCTCAAGTACAGCCACTTCTCTGAGCCCAGCTGCATTTTCCTGGAAACCCCAGGTGGGCACAAAGTGGCACTGTAGTAGGGACTTCCCTCCATGACCTCAAAAGTTTCACAATACAGTGGTTAAAAGTATAAATCACGAGACAGACTCACAGATGGAAATCCCAGCTCCACCACACTCACTGTGTGTCTTTGAGTGGCTTACATAACCTCTACTGAGCCTTGGCCTCCTCAGGAATAGGCTGCTTCTTCTGAGGAGGGAGTAGGATGATCACTAGAAGCACTTGGCACCCTGATGGACTGGTACCATTGTTCTTTCTACAGCTACTGTGCTCTCTTCCCTAGGGGCCAGCTGGGCTTTCCTGGTGCTACCCTCACTCCTGCCTCTGCTGTTGGCAGCTGCCACAGGGGGTGTGATCTGGAAGAAGATTGAGAGAAACCCCTGGTTTCAGCAGGTGAAGAGGTCTCGAGCACTGGTATGGCAAGTCTGGCACATGTATACAGCAGGCAGGGAGGGTAGGGTGTCGAGAAGCAGGAAGTGGTTCAGACAGAACAGCAAATTGGCCCAGACCGAAATGTCACTTATTTTGTCTCTATGTCTAAGTTTCCACCATTAGCAATGCATTCCTTCAGCACTGAATCCCACAAATCTGCCTGCTGGGGAGAGGTGCCTAAGTCCTTAAGTCAGGAGCCAAGAGGGGCACCCAGCCCTGGAACTCAGGAGAGATGGCCAGAAGTGGTGGGGGTGTGGGGTGCATAGGGAAGTACCAGATGGGAGGATCGTGTGAGGATCTCAATGCTTAGTTTACAACTTGACCAAGACCAACCCATATGCAGGCCAGTCTTGGGGTTCTGTATCCCCCTGTTAGAATCTAGGGACTAGCTGAAGAAGGGATGGACCTGGGGAGGTCAGAAAAGAGCTGGGTCACAAGTGGTGCTCTCTAGATACTCAGGGTGGGATAAGCTTTGGGGACAGATTCTCAATGTCCCTGTGTCATAGCAAGGGGACAGGGAGTAGTTTCAAAGACCTTCAAAGACTGGCTAACTGGACCTTGACCTCTGGTGGATAGTTAGTGCCTGAGGCTACCTAAACATGGCGACCAGTAGCATCTCCCACACCAGCAGCATCTCCCACCCAGCAGCATCTCCCACACCAGCAGCATCTCTCATACCAGCAGCATCTCGGACTAGCTGAAGAAGGGATGGACCTGGGGAGGTCAGAAAAGAGCTGGGTCACAAGTGGTGCTCTCTAGATACTCAGGGTGGGATAAGCTTTGGGGACAGATTCTCAATGTCCCTGTGTCATAGCAAGGGGACAGGGAGTAGTTTCAAAGACCTTCAAAGACTGGCTAACTGGACCTTGACCTCTGGTGGATAGTTAGTGCCTGAAGCTACCTAAACATGGCGACCAGTAGCATCTCCCGCACCAGCAGCATCTCCCACCCAGCAGCATGTCCCACACCAGTAGCATCTTGCACACCAGCAGCATCTCCCACACCAGCAGCATCTTCTACACCAGTAGCATATCCCAAACCAGCAGCATCTCCCACATCAGCAGCATCTCCCACCCAGCAGCATCTCCCACACCAGTAGCATCTCCCACCCAGCAGCATCTCCCACCCAGCAGCATCTCCCACATCAGCAGCATCTCCCACATCAGCAGCATCTCCCACCCAATCTCCCACCCAGCAGCATCTCCCACACCAGCAGCATCTCCCACATCAGCAGCATCTCCCACCCAGCAGCATCTCCCACACCAGTAGCATCTCCCACCCAGCAGCATCTCCCACACCAGCAGCATCTTTCATACCAGCAGCATCTACACCAGTAACATATCCCAAACCAGCAGCATCTCCTACACCAGTAGCATATCCCAAACCAGCGGCATCTCCCACATCAGCAGCATCTCCCACCCAGCAGCATCTCCCACCCAGCAGCATCTCCCACCGAGCAGCATCTCCCACACCAGCAGCATCTCTCATACCAGAAGCATCTCCCACACCAGTAGCATCTCCCACCCAGCAGCATCTCCCACACCAGTAGCATCTCCCACCTAGTAGCATCTCCTGCATCAGCAGCATCTCCCACCTAGCAGCATCTCCCACCCAGGCAGCATCTTTCATACCAGCAGCATCTCCCACACCAGTAGCATCTCCCACCCAGCAGCATCTCCCACCCCAGTAGCATCTCCCACCTAGTAGCATCTCCCACACCAGTAGCATCTCCTGCATCAGCAGCATCTCCCACCTAGCAGCATCTCCCACACCAGCAGCATCTTTCATACCAGCAGCATCTCCCACACCAGTAGCATCTCCCACCCAGCAGCATCTCCCACACCAATAGCATCTCCCACACCAGCAGCATCTCCTACACCAGTAGCATATCCCAAACCAGCAGCATCTCCCACATCAGCAGCATCTCCCACCCAGCAGCATCTCCCACCCAGCAGCATCTCCCACCGAGCAGCATCTCCCACACCAGCAGCATCTCTCATACCAGCAGCATCTCCCACACCAGTAGCATCTCCCACCCAGCAGCATCTCCCACAGCAGCAGCTTCTCTCACACCAGCAGCATCTTCCACACTGGTGCCCACACTGTGGAAACTTGTGCTGCAAGTACACAGAGCAGGCTGTAGGTAGTGGGGAAGTAGCACTGCCAGCTGCACTTAGAGTCATTGATGATGGCTGAGAGGCCTGAACAATAATACTCCAGGTACCTCCCCTCTCAGTGGGGTAGCTCTGAGATGCATGTGTGCAGTGGCTCCCTGGCTCCCCAGAAGGATTAAGGTCCCTGCTAGAGAATACCTGCCTCAAAACTACTCCCCCACCTCCACTACAATCTGGCTTGTCCCCTGTTTTCTGGGAACACCTCCCGAAGGAATAATTGCCACTGGAACCCATCTGGACTATTTCCAGGGATGCCCCAGACTTGACCAGTCATGCTTCAGGAAGCCTGAATCATCTCTTCTCTCTTTCCAAAATCAGGACTTCTCTGGGTACAGAGACCCATTGGCATACTTTCAACCTAGTGAACCAGAGTCTCCAGATGAGCTATTCCTCTGTCCCCAAAAGGAACTGACCATAAGGATCAGGCCAGGCTCTCGAGTCAGGGGCCCAGGCACCTTACAGGCAGGATCAGAAAAGAACAGCACTGGGGATGAAGATGAAGACACAGATGACAGTGACAGCTTCCAGCCCTACCTGGAACGGCCTCTCTTCCTGAGAAAGGAGCTCCAGGTTACGGGACGTTCTGAGGCAGATGAATCTGGAGTGGATTCAGGGAGGTCCTGGACACCTCCAATTGGGAGTGAAGGCTCTTCTGCCTGGGACCCTTCAGACAGGAGCTGGCCCAGCACTGTGGACTCCTCACTTGGCAGTATGGCTAGGTCCTCCAGCTATTTGGACAAGGAGTTGGACCAAGGGCTTGGTAGAGATGGGCATCAGGAGGCTCTCCCACACCTGGAATTCTCTGAGGAGTTGGGCTCCTCAGAAGAGCTTCCGAAGGATGACCTCTCCCATTGGGCCACTTGGGCTTCCTCATCCCTGAAGCAAGATCTGGTCCCTGGGGAACTCCCAGTTTCTCTTCACACACTAACTCTCTGCTGGCACAGTAACTCTGAGGAGGAAGAAGAAGAGGAGGAAGAAGAGGAGGAAGAAGAGGCAGAGAATGAAGAAGGTCATTGGGGATCAGAACTCAAGGACAGCAGTGCCAGCTGCTGGGGGGCTGTGAGTCTGCAGAGGACAGAGGTTAGGGGTGAGATGCTAGGACATTACATGGCCAGGTGACCTGGTCCCTAGTGGCCCATCCACCCTGGTGTTGCTGTCACTATAGCACTTCCCAAGGACCATAGACAACACTGAGAGTCAAGAGCTATGCCCCTCCCTGAGATGATCCCTTTGATGATCAGCGTTCTTGCAGCTCTTCGGGGACCCAGGCAGAGGCTCTTTGTCATTTGGGTTGAGCTGTGAGGTGTCACCAACTGCCTATGACCCACCTGCTTTAGATGGCCTTTGAGAGGGATGGGGATGAGGACAGGATGCAGTCAAACTGGTTGGGTGTCAGGATGCCTGTTGTCCCAGGGATGATAGACCTGGTGGAAAAGCATCCACCAGCTGAGGTCATGTGGCTGTGGACAACAAGGGGTGATACTCCCTGGTTCCCAAAACACACATAGCATTGGACAGTTCTTGATATGACACAGCCCTGGGTTCAAATCAGCTCTGCCGTTTACCAGTGGTGACCTGAGTAAGCTACTCTCATTCTCTGCCTCAGTTTCCTCTTGTGCAACTGTCACGTGGATGTAGTGAGGGTTTAGGGAGCTCTCAAATGTGTATGGCACAGGACCACCTGTGTCACTGGTGCTATGAGCTGGCTGGCAGAATCCTCCATCCAAACTCCTGAGAGACTCCTAGGCATCTCCTATCAGAATCCCCTAAGCCCAGATCCACAGGAGCACCTACCTTCCAACATGTCTCCCCTTTAGGCCACTCCCTCACTGCCCCCATACCTCCTGGTCAGGGGCTCTCAGAAGCCACAGCCCGGTCAGCTTTGCTTTCCTCTCACACACAGCCCATTTTCCAGGGGCCAGATCTGAAAGGCAGCCACAGGGCAGATACTGCACTCCTGGCCCAGGTTCCCTTTTGGACACTTTAACTGGGAGAATTTCAATCCATTATGCAAAAAAAAACCTCACAGCCACTTTACCCATGGTAATTGGGGGGGCGGGGGTTAAAGCAGGCATAAGGGAAGAGCCTCACAGATCACACCTAAGGGCACTGTTTAAGGGCATCTGATCCAGGGCTTCTCCAACCCATTCTCAAGTTGTAGGTGTGGGGGCCTAGAGTTCTCACTTTCAATCAGAGCAACCTCACTGTGCTGGTCTGCATACTGTGGCTTGATACAGAATGTGTGTTAGGGGGTTTCACAGCTAGACAAGTTAGCAAAGCACTGTTTTCATTGAACACCTGTCTTGTTTCATACCAAGAGCCTGAGGTCCAGCCTGGTAAGGATCTTGCTCAGGTCACCCAGCAAGGCTGCCCTAATGACTTAATATGTGTGCCCCCCAAGGGTGAAATCTTTTGTCTCTGTTCAGCCAGGCCAACCCCTGACCCCTTGGCCATGCCACCAAGGTACTTAAATCTCAACCGGGTTTTCAAAGAGTCATCAAGCTGGTGGAAGGAGACCTTTGCTACCCATGCTGGAACATACATGCACACTCATGTGTGCATGCACACTTGCATCTCCCTATGAGTTTCCTGTAGGTGAGGCTTATCCACATCACTGACCCCAAAGAAGGAACAAACAAGCAAGCTCAAGGAAGGCTGTAGCTGAGGCCCAGCTCCTGGAAGTGCCCTGACCATGGTTGACATCCTTTCTGAGACCCAGCTGAGTTACTTCACAAATTCTCTGACACCATCATCAGCACAATGTTATCTTGGTCTTCCATGAACTATGTGCTTGCTTTCTGATTTTCTACCTTCTTCCTGTTTAAATGAACATTTTTCAAAGTTTACTTTCTGATCCAACCTGAGCCCATTAGTAATTCTAAATTCCAGCTTCTTTCCGTCATTAGGTTGTTAACAAAAAACTGTGGAAGCCCACGGAAAGGACCCGAGAATCCACACCAGCGTTCTTGGTGTGCACTCAACACTTAACCATTTACACAGCCCTGTGCATGGCCTCTGGGAACTGTGGTGTAGACAGGGCCAAACTTGAAGGATGTCAAGGTCAAAGTGAGCCAAGCCTCACTTCGGCTGCAGTGATGTGCAATTCTTCAGCATATGTAGCCATTTTTCAGCTTATGAACCATTTTTGCTTATTTGTATTTATGTCTAATTTTGCACTGTGTTTTATATCATATTTAAATAATACTATAATGTCTGTTGGTATATTACCCCAAACCTTAATTAAAGAGCTCTATTTTTAGAGAGAAAGCTGTAATTGATGGAAACGTCTACATGCTTAGTTTTCAAAGGCTCCTCATGAATCAGTTGTTAAGACTACAAGGATCTTGGGTTGGATCCCCAAAAGGAGACCTAGAGATAAGGGTTTGGAGTATACAGAGGTTATGAGTCCAGATGACACCATAAGGAAGTGGGGGACTGAGGAGGAGAAAAGGAGGTATCCAGTTGTCCAAAATTAAACAGGTCCTTGCTGCCAAGCACCAGGGCTCCATGCCCCTGGAGAGCATCAAATGTCAGTGTCTGACCAACTTCAGATTTATTCCTCTGCCAAGGACAGGATCTAGAGGACTTAGCCCCAAACGTCACTGGTGCTGTGAGCTATAGGTTGTTTTTTTTTTTTAACCTAGGGCCTTACATAGCCTAGGCAAGTATTGCACCACTAATCTGTATCCCCAGCTGAGTGTGTGTCCGTGTATGTGTAACAGTGTGCATGTGGAGGTGAGAGGACAACTTTGTGGAGTCATTTCTCTCCTTTCACTGTGTTGGCTCTGGGGATCAAACTCAGGTCAGCAGGGTTACACAGCAAGTACCTTTACCTGCTGAGCCCTCTCGCCAGCCTCTACTTTTTATTTTTGAGAAAGGATCTCACTAAGTTGATAGCACTGACCTTGAGCTCACTCTACAGCCCAGGCTGATCCTGAATTTGTGATCCTCCTGCTTCAGCCTCCCAAGTAGCTGGAATGGCAAGCCTGTGCCACCAGGTCCAGCCTTGAAGCTACTTGCAGTTGGGAATCTATTCTATACACTTGGCATGAGAAAAGTGAGTGCCACAGGGCGGGGACTGGGTCTCCAGCGCCACCTGCTACAGTGCGGCTGGAGCTTGCTCTACACCCTGGAAGCACATCCACTGGTGACTTTGGTTCACAAGAGGATGCAGTACAGTCTCACTGCGGTCAGTCTTGCAACCCTAAATTCATCCCAGCAGCTCTCTGTTATCTGAGGGAGTCTTAATTAGGGGATTGCCTTGATCAGATTGGCCTGTGGTCATGGCGGTGAGGCTTTTTCTTGAGTGTTGCTTGATGTGGGAGGGCCCAGCCCACTGGTCAGCACCATCCCTAAGCAGGGGGTCCTGGGTTGTATAAGAAATCAAGCTGGCCAGGTGGGTGGTTGCGTGCTTTTAATCCCAGCACTCAGGAGGCAGAGGCAGGCGGATCTGGACTGTTTCCTGGAAGTAGAAGATGAAAGAAACCCTTTCCTCTCCAAAGTTGCTTTTGGTCAGAGGAGCAAACTAGATCAATAGCACAGCCTGTGGCCAGTCTCAGGCATCTGTGGACCACTTGACCACTGTGCAGACCTTTCCAGAAAGCAAGGCACAGCTTCCTCTACAACTGACCCTCAACCACCTTCCCCACCTCAGCCGATTCCATTCTGAGCATCTGAGCCGGTGTGCTGCCACCTTCTGGACAGTGGTGCGATAGCAGGACTGCCTGATGACAATCTCCCAGCTCAGCAGTGAAGGACACGACATCCCTCCACCTAGTAGCTCTAGAACCAGGGACAGGGTGGATGCTTGCCACTGAATAAATGAATAAAAGAACGAATGAGGCTTCTGGGTAAGATGGCTAACTAGAGAGAAGGAGAAAGCCAGAATAAGGAAAAATAGACTTTATCCTTAATAGAGGAAGAGCTTCAGAAATTCACAGAGGAAGTGGAAGGAAACTGGAAGAGAACAAGAAAACGGAGTGGCAGGGCCCAGCCACTTCCAAAAGCAAGTCAGGGGAAAGCTGGGCTGCCATACTGTTGGCACACGCCCACAGACCTCCCAAGCCTCAAAACTGGATGCATAGTTTTGGTGAGGCAGTGATTCCTCTGGCTAATGGCTCAGTGAAGGAAAGAAATCTCTTTTGTCTGGCACCATCTTGATGTTAAAGACTGGGTTGCCCCGGGGGCCTGAGAACAGAGTTTATCTATGTTAGAGCACAGAGGAGGCCCCTGTAGAGGGATCCACTGGTCTAGCATTTTCCCTAAACTGTTTGCATGTAGCAGCCTCAAGGTGAGGTAGGACAATAGGATTAACTTCCTGAGTTTCCACCTTAGATCCCATCTAGTATCTGCTCTGAACTGCTAAGCTCAGAGACACCCCCTATCCCAAAGCCTTTGTTCTACTGGTGGCTGTTGGATCTCAGCTTCTCCTGGAGTGGCCAGCACCACTAAAGGGAATTTGACCTGAAATTCATCTCTTCTCTCTACCGAACTAGAAAGAATCTTTATTGTTTTAAAAAATCTACAGGTCAGGGATCCTCAACCTGGCCTGCCACAGCTTCAAGGTGAGAGAGAGCTGTGGAGAGCAGAAGGGCCAGACACTGACAAGCCAAGTGGTGTAAGTGACAGGAGGCTAGGCTCAGGCTGGGCTCAGACTGGGGAGTATGTGAGGACAGAGCCTCACCCTCTGACCTTACAACTGAGAATCACCACAGCGTTTGATAGCTGAGTATGAGGCTAGTAGAGGGATCAGACCCTAAAACCTGGATCTGTTGATCTGTCTTTCCATGCTCCAGTGCTAGGAATGGATACAATACCCATGGTTGCATCCTATGGTGCAGTGGTTGATACTCAGGAGGCCTTGAAAGTACAAAGATGGGTCCCCCATCTGTACCAACCTCAGCGGTGTGGTTGCTTCCCTAGTCCCAACACACTTGGGAGACCCCCCCCCCAGCTAAAACAATACCAATCTGTACTGGTATGCAGAAAAGGAAATGGCTGCTGTGAGGCTGTGAGGACAGGCCCAGCAGACATCAGACCCTCGTCCAACTCAGACTCAGCAACAGCATAAACCATAAGAAAGCTAAGAGTCTAAATAACCAGTCAGAGTCAAGAATACATGTCTACTGCATGCTTAGCCTGAAATGGGCACCTCTATCAACTCCCATCCCCAAGTCTCATCTAGGAACATCTTGGAAGGGGGGAGGTATTCTGGTTAATTTTTTAGTCAACTTGACACAAACTAGAGACTCCTGGAAAGAGGAAACCTCAGTTGAGGAATTTCCTTAATCAGATTGGCCTTGGCCATGTCAGGCATTTTCTAACTGCTGGTTCATGTAGGAGACCCTAGCCTACTGTGGGTGGTACCATCCATAGGCAGGTGGGCCTGGGCTACATAAGAAAGATAACTTGAGGAACTGGAGAGATGGCTCAGCTGTTAAGAGCACTGACTGCTCCTGCAGAGGACTCAGGTTCAGTTCCCAGCACCTACATGGCAGCTAACAACTCCAATTCCAGGAAATCTGATGCTCTCTTCAGACCTCCACAGGCATTGTACTCAAGTGGTGCACTTACATACATGCAGGCAAAACAAACACATGAAATAAAAATAAAATCAAGGTAACTGAGCAAGCCAAAGGACTCCAGCCAGTGAGCAGCCGTCCTCCGTGGTCTGTGCTTCAGTTCCTGCCTCCAGGCTCTTGCCTTGGGTTCCTGTTTTGACTTCCTTTGATGATGGACTATAAGCTATAATTCAAACAAATCCTTTCTTCCCCAAGCTGCTTTTGGTTATGGTGTTTATCGCAGAAACAGAAAACGTAATTAGGACAAGAGAAAAAGGAAGAGTTGGAGGATGGGGAGGAGCACTGTGAAATACTATCTTCAGGACATGGCCACTGCACCCATGAACCGCCGCCGCTATGGTTACCTGCACAAGATCAGTCTGCATTCCAGGCAGCAGTAATGGAACTCAATGGGTTATTAACAATAAAAAGCAGAAGACACAAAGGGAGTAGAGGGAACATTTGGGGGTGCTTGAAGAGACTGGGATGGGGAGTTGAGGACAGGTGGAGGGAGTGGAAAGGATTTGGGAGTGCATATGCTCAAAATGTGTTGTTTACATGTATGAAATTGTCAAAGAATAAATAAAAGATATTCTATTTTGAAAAAGAAAAAAGGGCTGGAGAGATGGCTCAGCAGTTAAGAGCACTGGCTGCTCTTGCAGAAGATCCAGTTCCCAGGACCCACATACTAGCTAACAACCATCTGTAACTCCAGTTCTAGGGGATCCAAAACTGTCTTCTGGCCTCTGAGGGCATTATATGACACAGGTTCACTAACACACATGCAGGCAATACACTCATACACATAAAGTAAAAATAATAAATGAAATATTAAAATATTTTAAATGTCTGTATTTCTTTTTTCTTCTATGTATTTATTTTTATTTTATGTGTATGAGTGTATTGCCTGCGTGTATGTAAGTGCACCTGTGTTGCACAATGCCCACAGAGGAAAGAAGAAGGCATCAGATCCCCTGGAACTTAAGTTTCAGATAATTGTTAACCGCTATGTAGGTTGTGGGAACTGAACCTGGGTCCTCTGCGAGAGCAGCCAGTGCTCATAACCACTGAGCCATTTCCAGCTGCAAAATTTTATGTTTTAATTTCCATTCCCCTTCCTACCTTCACCTAATTGTGTTTATGCATTTTTTTCCCATTTGGGGACAATGCTTTTCCCTTGGTCCTCCCCCACCCTATCTCTCCTCATCTCTCCTCCTCTTTGCATTTGTTGGTCTTTTTTAGTTAGGTTTTTATTTCTTATCCCCCTTCTTACATTGACCTAATGCTGTTTTTGAACTTCATTCCTGGAACATCTTTGCCCGTTCTCTTTCTAGTGTTTCTAATCTCTTGCCCTTTGCTCCCTCCTTGCATAACGTCTCCATCTCCTTCTTTCCCCTCATTGAACTCGACTCCTCCTCTGTCTCTCCCTTTCCCTGTCTCCTTCACGGATCTCATTCACTGCATTCCTATGGTACGTTCTACAGAATTTTTCCATTTGGGGTATTATGGTCACTGGTGATGAGCTGGAATTTATTTTACATGTATTTCTGTATCTTGTATGACTTGATATTATTGCTGTGATAGCAGTTTGCTTTCTCCTCCCAAGTGGTACTGAAGATGGAGCCTTGAGAGATGGCTCAGGGGTTAAGTGCGCTGGCTGCTCTTGCAGAGGACCCAGCTTCGATTCCCAGCACCCACATGATGGCTGACAACCCTCCAAACCCCAGTTCCAGGGAAGCCTATGCTCTCTTCTGACTTCTACAGGCATTGCATGACACGGGAGCACTTACACACATTCAGGCAATACACTCATACACATAAAAAATAATAAAAAATAAACAAAACCATATCTCAAATGGACTTAACAGATATCTACCGAGTATTCCACCCAAACACCAAAGGACATACTTTCTACTCAGCACCCCAT
>NW_008351649.1:2120664-2126160 GCF_000622305.1 Nannospalax galili | reverse complement strand
AGTATCTTACAGGGTCTAAACGAAGTTCAATACTGTATAACTGTATTGATTCAACTGTGAACCTAAAAATTTACAGCCACTTCTGAAAGAGATGTATCCTTGCTCTGGAAAGTGTTACTGAACATGTTAAAGCTGTTATGAAATGCTTCTAATCATGTGGTTATTAAATAATTTTTTAAAAAAAAGAAATGCCATCTAAATTCAGAAGCAGTAAAGAACAAGAAATAAGAAACAGTTTTTGTCTCACACATTGCATCATTCCTTAGTTTTATCACCATACAAACATGTTAATGTATGATCTCCATGTTGTCACTTATGTACAATTATTTGCCATCTATCCTTGTATCACCTCTGAAGTGTGTAACCTTGCCTTTTGCAGATACCATTATCCTCTTTTTTTCCATCTTTGGTTTACTCGTGTTCCAATATATGTGCTTTGTGAATAAAGAGTACAATAAAGGACCATCCTTGGCCTTTGCTCAATCCAGTATAACACAGTACTAAGGAAAAGGCATAGACGATGCTAGAGCTTTATCATCTAGGCTTCCAGTTTGTCTGAGTTGTACGCTGAAGTGTAATTTCTGATGTGATGTTGTTTGTAGGTAGGGCCTCGAGACGGTAACAACAGGTGCTGCATTACATAGTGGGACTAGAGACCTCATGATGGGATTAAGACCCTTATAAAGAGGAGTGGAGGTATAAGAACTCTCTGTTTCTCCTCCTCTCCCTCTTTATCTGGACCCCTCCCCTGCTCTGACAAATGAGGGCATAAAAAGAAGATGGTCATCTGCAAACCAGAATGGGGCTCTCATTAAGAACTAGATCTTAGCCTTCTAGTGTCTTGGTTTTTAATATTCCTGCTACAAAACTATGAGAAACACATGATTATTGTTCAAACCACCCAGGATATGGTGTTTTCTTATGACAATTTGAATCGAATAAGACACCTCCTTAAATAAATGAGATAGTATTGTTTAAAATGCATTACACTTTATAATAAAGTTTTACCTTCCGGCCTCAACCTAATTTCATGAATTAGTTAAATTAACTAATTAGTTAATCACTTTTGAGGGTCTTCTTGAGACAGCATCTCCTTGTAGCCACAGCTGTCCAGGAACATACTATGTAGACCTGTCTGGCCTCCATCTCACAGAGATGCACTGGACTTTGCCACAGATTTGGATTTTGTCATGTTCTTCTCTTAATCTTTATCTGTTTTTTTTTAAATGATCTCAGTATTTGAATCTTTTTTCACAAGCCAATGCTTAAAATATTTTTAGATGTATCTTTTTGCTTACTCTGCTTCTATGTTCATATATGAGTCTTTTGATAATTTTATATAAATGCAATTATGCCTTTTAAAAAAAAAAAGCGTGTGCCACCACACCCGCATCTCTACTGCTTTTAGGTCATCTTTTTCATTAATTCCAGTTTCTACCAGAAAGTAAACAAAAACACGTGATACTAGTTTCTTATTCCCTATCCTATTGTGTGTATATGGGTGTGCTTGTGAATAAAGAAAACATGCTGCATTCACGCTGTTCATGGCCATCCAGGCAATTCTACAGCTTGGTCATTATGAACACAGAAGCACAGGCATGGCATGGACCGCTTATGTCTGCTGATTTCATTCAGGAATTCTTGTGTGTGTGTATTATGAATACGTGTGTGCATATGTTCACGTGTATGTGCACGCAGAGGGCAGAGGTCAACATCATGTGTCCTCCTCAGTTGTTTTCCCCTTTAGTTTTTTAGAAAATATTTATTATTTTTATTTTATGTGTATAAGTGTTTTGCCTGCATGTATGTAAGTGTACCACGTGCATGCACTGCCCTGTAGAGGACAGATGAGGGTATCAGATCTCCTGGAACCGGGTTTACGGATGGCTGTTAGATGCCATGTGGGTACTGGGAATTGAACCCAGGTCCTCTGGAAGACCAGCAAGTGTTCTTAACCGCTGAGGTATCTCTCCAGTTCCTCCACTTTAGTTTTTGAGTCAGGGTCAACCACTGACTCATGAACATGGATCCACCAATTCAACTACACTGGCTGGCCAAAGAGCTCTAAGAATCCACCTGTCTCCAGCTGCTCAGCACTGGGGTTGCAGAAACACCCTCACACCTGGCTTTTAAGTGGGTGCTGGGGATGGAACTCAGGTCTTCATGCTTACTAGGCAAGCACTCGACTGACTAAGCCATCTCCCCAATCCCTAGGAATTCTTTTTATCCCATTAAATCTGCTGTATGTTTGTTGCTGTGCTAAGGACAGAACCCAGGACCATGTACATGCCAGGCAGGACTCCACCACTGAGTTATACCCTCCTTTGATAGTACTTTCTTATACTAAGTAATTACCTTAATATCAAATTAAAGTTCTTTTTTTATTTAAAAAAAAAAGAGCAGATTGTTCAATAAGATCCCCCTCCCCAAAAACCCTGGAAGATATAGCCAAGCATCAGATGCAAAAATCATAACACAGAAGCTCCAGGACATATAAAAAAGCAGGGCAGCATGACTCTTCCAAAGGAGCCTAAGCTCCTCAGCCACTGAACTCTAAGATAATTAGGTAAAACGCCAAAATTCAAAAGTTTTCTGGTTAAAAACGATCGATGACCTGAAAGAGGACACAAACAAGCACCCAAGTTCCTTCCAGGTCCTAGAGAGTACATCGGCAATAGAGAGGAAACGTCAACAAAACGAACAAGAAAGCCAGCAGCGGGGCTGACATGAGCAGGGAAACTGAGGTTTGGGGGGAAATTGAAATACTGGAAATGAGAATTTCAATGATAATAATTATAATAATAATAATGAAGAAGAAGAAGGAGGAGGAGGAGGAGGAGGAGAGAGCGTCTCCAATAGACTGGACCAAGCAGGAGAAAGAGTATCAGGGACGGAAGACAGGGATGATGGAATGCCATATTCAAGCATCAACAGGAAAAAACAATTCACAGTCATGACCAAAATGTCCAGGAACTCTGGACAAACACTTCAAAGAATCCACGGGCTAAAAGAAGGTGCTGAGATAAACACTAAAGGCACGGAGAAGCTATTCAATGAAATTAGAGCAGAAAATTTCCCAAATCTAGAGAAAGAAATAGACATTCAAACACAAGAGACATTTAGAATTCCAGCAGGCCAGAAAACCCCTCCATGGCATATTATATTCAATTACCAAAAATATAAAGCAAAGAAACAGTATTAAAAGGTGTAAGGGGGAAATGCCAACTCACTGGCCTGCAAGATGATTCAACAGGTAGAAATATTTGTTACAGAAGCCTGAAGACCTGAGATCATCCTAGAACTTCAATTCCTAGTACCCATGGAGGAAGAGAGAACCAGTTTCTGAAAATTGTCCTCTGACCTCCATATACACTCCATGGTACACATGCCTGGAGAGAGAGAGGGAGAGAGAGAGAGGAGAGAGAGACTGTTAATAATAAATAATTTTTCAAATTTTCTTTTAATTTATGTGTATGGGTGTATTAACTGTGTGTATATAAGTGCACCCATGTCATGCAATGCCTACAGACGCCAGAAGAGGGCACTAGATCCCTTGGAACTGGAGATATGACCATTGTGAGCCACCATGAGGGCGTTCTGCAAGAGCAGCCAATGCTCTTAACAACTGAGCCTTCTCTCCATCCCCATAAATTTGAAAAACGGATGTTTAAATGCCATCTCGCCCTAAAATGGCAGAAATATCAGAATAGCATCAGTTCTATTATCAGCAACTCTCAAAGCTAGAAAATCATCAAATGATATATTTCAAGTAAGCCAAGATGATATATCCAGAAAAGTTACCTTTTAAAATTGATGGATAATAGGACAAGCACAAGCTAAGGCAGTTCAGTTCATGATCACCAAGCCAGCACTTCAGAAGGTATTTAAATGAATCCTGTACACAGAGGTGGAAAAAAGCCTGTCTCAATCATAAGAGCATGGGAAAGAATACATTTTCATGAGAGGAATGACTTGGAAAAGGCATGCTGGGATCGGATCCATCATGTCCAGCACAGCAAATCACCAATCTAGAAAATCTAGAAGAAATGGATAAATTCCTAGACACATGTGACCTGTAAAAGTTAAATAAAGACAATATAAACAACTTAAACAGAGTCATAACCATCAACAAGATTGAAGCAGGAATAAAAAGTCTCTCAACAACCAAAAGCCTCGGATGGGATGGACTGCCTACCAAACTCTGGCAAACCCTTAAAAAAGGAGCTGATACCAATGCTTCTCAAATGGACCCATACAATAGGAAAGGGAGGAACACTGCCAGACCCATTCTGTGAAGCCAGAATGACCTTGACACCAAGAAAGAAACGGAAATACACATCACTTTCCCTGATGAACATAGGTGCAAAATTTCTCAATAAAGTTCTTACAAATTGAGGGGTTGGGGAAATGGTTCCTCGGTTAAAGTGCTTGCCTTGCAAGGATGAAGACTAGCATTTCAATCCCCAGAACCCCAATAAATGCAGGGTAGCCATGGCAGCTCACTGGTAATTCTAGCCTCTGAAGGCAGAGATAGGGGTTCCCCAAAGCTAGTCTCTCCTGGCTGAGGAGACTAGTCATATCCACACACTCTGAGTTTGATTGACAGACCCTGCCTCGATAAGGTGGAAGAGAGATTCAGGATGATTCCCAACATCAGTCTCCAGTCTGTAATTGTTCATACATGTGCACAAGCACCTACATAAATGTGTGCCAACACACATATGTATATACACACATACACCAAGACACACACACATGAAAATGGAAGAAGGGGAAAAACATTCAAAAATTCTCATAAATTCATTCCAAGAACATATTAAGTAAGATCATATGCCATGCCAATGGGCACAGAAGTTTTGCAATAGTTTTAGAATCAGAGCAGCGACACACATTCCAGCAAGCTTGCAGCCTGCTCTGGAACCACTTCTGAGCAAGGCTGATTCTCCACCAGAGGCTACAATCCCAGTGCTGCAAGCCACATTTTGTAGATTCTTTTATTAGTCTCTAATGTAACCTACAGTCACATCATAAAATTAAATACTCCATTCTATTAAAAACACACCCAGAGGGAGCTGGAGAGATGGCTCAGCAGTTAAGAGCACACTGGCTACTCTTGCAAAGGACCAGGTGCAGTTCCCAGCACCCACATGGTGGCTCACAGCTGCTGTAACTCCAGTTCCAGGGGATCCGACGCCCTCTTCTGGCCTTCACAGGCATTGCAAAGACATGGTGCACTTACATACACACAGGCAAACACACACACACATAAAAAGATTGCAGATAGATAGATAGATAGATAGATAGATAGATAGATAGACAGAGATAGGTAGATAGTAGATAGATATATGATAGAAATAGATAGATGATAGATGATGATGATAGGTAGATAGATGATAGGTAGATAGATGATAGATAGATAGATAGATAGATAGATAGATGATAGATGATAGATAGATAGATGATAGATAGATAGATAGATAGATAGATAGATAGATG
>NW_008351649.1:2112433-2120574 GCF_000622305.1 Nannospalax galili | reverse complement strand
GATAGATAGATAGATAGATAGATAGATAGATGATAGACAGACAGACAGACAGACAGATAGATAGATAGATAGATAGATAGATAAAGTAGGGGCTGGGAAAATGGCTCAGTGGATTAAATCACTTGCCACAGAAGCATGAGGACCAGAGTTGAGATCCCAGCACCTACATTAAAAGCTAGAAGGTGTAGTGTCCACCTGTAATCTTATCACTCAAAAGGCAGAGAGAGGGGATTCTGGGAACAAGCTAGCTAGCTAGTCTTGTTGAGGCAGCGAGCTCCAGGTTCAATGAGAGGCCATGCTTCAGTAAATACAGAGTGACTGAGGAAGACACCTGGCCTCCACACTCACACACTATACATGCCATAAAGGTGAACAGATGAAGGCATGTGGGTCCCTTGGCAGTATCTGGCTTACATGTAAGATAGCCTGAGATCTCAAATTCATGTGTCATCTAAGTAGCAGCACCACCCCCCAGCCCTCATCTGCTCTGAGGGGGATCAGTGCTGTTCAGTGATCAAAACACAGGGGGATGGGGAGAAGCTGGTGGCAAATGAAGACCCTGACCGTGACCTGTGTTTCTGCGTTGCATGTCCCCAACTTCCTTGAGCTCATTCTCGTGTGTGCAAAGTGAGCTTATCTCCTTTTAAGAAAACAGACCAGAAGTTCTGTCGATGTCTAAATGGGTCAGTCCTGTGAGTCACTCAAAGACAGTGGCTAGCACCTGGACCCAGTCCAGCCCAGGTATCCAGCTCCCAGCATGAGATGATGTCCGATGGGAAGTGTAAAGAATGATTTGCATTGTGTGAAGAATTGAGTGTGGAGTTTGTTTTGTTAGTACCTAAGGAACAGGTGGCGTCCTTAAGGCAGCCCCTGTCCTGGTGGGCAAAACCATCAGCAGCTGATGGGAACCCTCTCCTGGTGTCATCTGAGGACATCTGAGCTTGGTTTCTCTGAACACTAAGTAGATGTCAGGAAAGCCAGATTCCCATAAGGCCTTGGGACTCCACCCTCCCACCTCTGTACTCCGGGCCAGGTTCCCCCTCCTCTTAAATCCAAGCTTCTTAAACGGTGGGTTATGACTCCACATGGGGTCACATATCTGAAGAGGGGGGGTTGCAAAAATATTTGCAATAGTAAAAGGTTTCTAACATGCAACATGTAACAAACTGGAGGTGTTTCTGGCAGCGTTCACCTGTGTCACACTGCACACATATGCCACAGTAGGCATGTCAGGGTCAGAAGACAACTTTCAGGAATCTGTTTCTCTCTTTTTACCTTATGTTTCCCAGGGATTGAACTCAGATTGTCAAGCTTGGTGACAAGTGCCTTTATCCACTGAGCCATCTCACTGACTCCCAGCCTGGGTTCTGAACATACAACATGCATATTTTGCACCATGCCACACAAACCAGTGATCACTGCCTGAGACCTCATGCCTCAGAGGTAGGTTAGGAATTGCAGGGTTTGACTGTACATACAAAGATTCCTACTCTTATAAAATGGTTTAATTATGGAAAACAAAGACTTATAATATTTTTCTACCATCATTTCTCAGCAAATATCAAACTAGTCTGTCTTGGGATTGCATTGTGTTAGAATGTTTGATTTTAAAAATTGCCATTTGTGGCCAGGCATGGTGATGCTTGTCTTTAATCCCAGCACTCAGGAAGCAGAGGTAGGTGGATCTCTGTGAGATGGAGGCCAGCCTGGTCTACATAGTGAGTTCCAGGCCAGGTGGGGCTACAGGGAGACCCTGTCTCAAAACAAACAAACAAAAAAAAATTGCTGTTTGAGTTGCTGGCTTGTGCTACATTAAAAAGAATCCGTTAAATGAACCTTGGCTTAGGATTTGGTCACAGTTTCCAGCAATTTCTGAAATGGCCTTATGGTATCTCTCCCGTTTTGTGCTGTGTGTTTATGTGAAGCAGTAGCATTGAGGATTATAAAATCAAAACATTGATCAACTCTGACAAACACTGAAGGTGCTCTGTGGCATTCAGCATCAAATATTCAGCCAAGATTTAATGCTTTCTATAAAGAACCAGTAGATCCATCACACTGGCATGCAAATTTGTCTTCAGCTAATGAATGATAAAATTATATATACAAAGAATTTTTAAATTTTATTTGTTTTTTAAAAAATATTTATTTATTTATTTTCATGTGTATGAGTGTATTGCCTGCATGTAAAACGCCACGGAGGTCAGAAGAGAGTTTTGGATTTTCCTAGAACTGGAGCCTAGGACAGTTTGTAGCCACCATGTGGGTGGGTGCTGGGAATCAAAACTGGGTCCTCTCCAAGAGCAGTCAGTGCTCTTAACCACTGAGCCATCTCTCCAGCCCCTTATTTCTTATTTTGATTTTAAATGTATGAGTGTATTGTCTGCATGTAAGTATACCTGTCGTGCAAAGCCCATGGAGGTCAGAAAAAAGTGTCAGATCCCCTGGAACTGGAATTACAGACAGTTGTTAGTTGCTGTGTGGGTGCTGGGAATCGAACCTGGGTCATCTGCAAGAGCAACCAGTGCTTTTAAGTGCTAAGCTGTCTCTCAAGCCTCACAGTGAATTGTTTTAAATGGTTTCTTTATGATTTGTTATTAGTAAATGTTTGATTTGTATACCTAGTTAATATATCTATAGACCCGGGGTTATAAAAACCTTTCAGGAGAGGGGCTGGAGAGATGGCTCAGCAGTTAAGAGCACTGGCTGCACCTGCAGAGGATCCGGGTTCGGTTCCCAGCACCCATGTAGAGACTAACAACTGTCTGTAACTCCAGTTCCAGGGTATCCAACACCCTTTTCTGACCTCTGAAGACATTACGCAACACAGGTGCACTTACACACATGCAGGCAATACACTCATACACATAAAATAATTTTATTTTATTTTTTTAATTTCAAGAGAAGAGCGGTCACCAGTGGAAAAAGCTTAAGAAACCCTGCTCTAAGTAACTGACCCAGTACTGATGGCAAGATCATACAGCTCTTTCCGTCCCTGACCTTGACCTCCCAAACTGGCCAACTTGACTTCCCTGGCAAGCACGCATCATTGTGTTCTCCACCTCTGCACCTGCGCCCTTGGGTATGGGTCTTTACAAAGTATCTAACAACTCCCCATCAGTCCTTGCTTTCCCACTTGTGACGGAGGATTGCACACTGCATCAGGACTCCCCAGAAGCTGTCCTGAGAGCTCACAGCCACCGAGGGGTGGAGACCATTATTTTTGTGTTGTGACCAAAAAAGCCGAGGGGAGGGGTGGTGAGTGACAGAGTGAGGATTCGAATCAGGTGGGCCTGCCCAAAGTTCATTTCCATTCATGTTCCCTGGTTCCCAGCTTCCAGGAGGCACATGGAGCCATTCCCACCAATCACTGTACCATGAGACATAGGTGGTCTTCATGGTCTTAATGTTTTTATGTTTTTTAACTTTTATCATTGGGGGCAGGTATGTGTGTTTAAGTGGGTACCTGTGTGCCATGGTGTTCGTGTGGAGGTTAGAGGACATCTGGTGTTGGTCCTTGTCCTCTGTCTTGTTTGAGACTGGGTCTTTTGTTCACTCCTGCACATGCCCAGCTGGTTGGTCCATGAACTTCCAAGGACTTCCCTGTCTTCCACCTCATTGTTAGACCACCAACATTACAGGTACACACTACCGTGTCCAGCTTTATGAGAGCCTAAGAAATCCAAACTTGGGTCCTTAAGAGTATGTGGTAAGTGCTTTACCTACTGAGTTATCTCCCAAGCCCCAGGTCTTAAGGCTTTATAGAAAGAAGCTTTCTAGACCAAACCTCCCTCACAAGCTTAGACACTGAGGCCTTCACATGCACATGTGGAGTCAGGTGCAGGGACCAGTCTCAAGCTTCTGAGCTGGGATGTCTCTAATTGACACAGTATAGACCTGTGCTCAGATGGCCTTGTGTCAGATGCCATGGTGTCTGATGCCCCAGGAAGAGGTGCGTGAGGGGTGCAGAAGTTTCATACCTGCTCCTCCTGCCTAGGAGCACCCAGCCTTTGTTACTCCCTCTTCAGCCACAAAGACAAAGCCTCTTTCCTCCCCCAGAGACTCCCCACTTCTCCTGATATCCTTGTTCTGCAGAAGAGGCTCTGACATCCCTGGGAGTTGAGAGAAGAGACAGAAACGGAGTGTTTGTCATTTTAAAACATATTTTTGGGGCTAGAGAGATGGCCTAGAGGTTAAGAGTACTGGCTTCACTTGCAGAGGGCCTGGCTTCAATTCCCAGCACCCATATGGTAGCTAACAACTGTCCATAACTCCAGTTCTGGGAGATCTGACACCCTCATCTGGTCTCTGTGGTTATTGCACAACACGGATACACTTGATATGCATACAGGAAAAACACTCATACACATAAAATAATAATAAGTAAAATATTTTTAAAAGACATATTTTTTATTTTCTTTTTGTTAATTAATTAATTGATTGATTGATTAATTTGGTCTTTTTGAGACAGGGTCTCCCTGTAGCCCCAGCTGGCATTGGAACTCACTATGTAAACAAGGCTGGTCTTGAACTCACAGAGATCTGCCTGCCTCTGCCTCCTGAGTGCTGGGACTAAAGGTGTGTGCCACCACACCAAACTTTATTTTTTATGTGTATAAGTGTTTTGCCTGCACATAACTGTGCTACCACAGTGCCTGTAGAGGCCAGAAAAGGGCACAAGATCCCTTAGGACTGGAGTTAATAGGCAGTTGCTAACTGCCATGTGGGTGCTGGGATCTGAACCCAGGCTCTCTGAAGGAGTAGCAAGTGCTTTGAACTGCTGAGCCATCTCTCCATCCCTGTTTTTTTGTGTTTCGCTTTTTTTTTCAAATGGAGCTAGTCATAACCAGCTCTCCCAGCACACTCAGTCAATCAACAAATGTTACCCAGTTCTTGGGCTAGTTTGTGCACTGATATGTGAAGGGGAGAAAATATAGGAAACAGAAAACAGTGAAATGCACTCTAGGCTCTGGAAACACAGGAATTACAGGGCAGATGAATGTCGTGCTGGGAAACTTTCCTGGGGGAAGTAATTTTGAGACCAGATTTGAATAATGAACTAGAGTTAGAAAGGAAAAGAGAATGGAAAGGTGTTCCAGACAATGGGAATAGCTTGTGCAAAGGCTCAGAGGTAAGGCGATGCAGGGAATACTTGAGAAAGTATCAGATATGAAACAGGGCTCTTCCTGGTAGCCTCAACTGGAATCTGCCATTATCCAGGCCAATCCTGCAAGCTGATGTTAGACGCTTGTTCTATTAGGATTCATCCACATGACAGATACAGATACAGGATGCAGAAGGCTGTTTTCTGCACTCAGAACACTTCCTCCCAATACAGAAATTTAAGAACCATCCATTTCTAGAGTGAACTTATTTATGGACCTCTCACACTGGTCATAGCCTCACTTGAACCCCTCCAGCAAGAGAGAGATAGCTACTCCTCAAGGCAACCCATCCTAAAACCAGCCTCATAGTGAGAGCTAGCGCCTTAAAGCAAAGAGCCTGTCTCCCCACGAAACCCCTCATTTCCTCTGCAGAGAGTGTTATTCAGAAGGATCTAGAGTCCCCTGCATACTGAAGCTTCCCAAATGTTGGCAGAAAGTTCTCCTATCTCTCCTCCAACCCCAACCCAGGCCTCTCTCTTCAGTTGTGAGCATGTCACACTGGTGACTTACACTGGACAGTACCAGGTGTGGGGCAGACCATGGTTCTGGAAGGAATTTTAAGGGGAGATTATTGTGGTCTGGAATCATCGACTGTGTGCACATTTGGGGAAGAGAAACTATCCCAACTGTCTTTGAAGAAGGGAGAGTTTGGTGAAGGGAGAGGAAACGGCCTTCTGGAAAGGTCAGTGTTGGCAAAGTCTTTGTCCCCAAGTCTCCTTCTTCAAGACCTTGTATTTCCTTCATAGAAATTAATATAGCTACTGGAGCCAGGCATAGTGGCACACACCTTTAGTTCCAGTACTCAGGAGGCAGTAGTAGGCAGATCTCTGTGAGTTTGAGGCCAGCCTGGTCTACATAGTGAGTTCCAGGACAGCTGGGGCTACAGGGAGACCCTGTCTCAAAAAAAGAAAGAGAAAGAAAGAAAGAAAGAAAGAAAGAAAGAAAGAAAGAAAGAAAGAAAGAAAGAAGAAAGAAAGAGCAAGAGAGAAATTAATATAGCTCCTATAAAAACTAGAAAATGCAGCTATGTCATAGGAAGAAAATAAAATGAGCTATAATTCCACCACTGCCAGGAGATGCC
Source organism: Nannospalax galili (assembly GCF_000622305.1). NCBI lineage: Eukaryota > Metazoa > Chordata > Mammalia > Rodentia > Spalacidae > Nannospalax > Nannospalax galili. The sequence continues at coordinate 2,114,328 of NW_008351649.1, read as the reverse complement.
AGGGAACCTTCATGTTTTCATGCCCTTTAAGGCTGCATCTTTGTGTGTGGAGGGATGTGTCTAACCAGGCTGGTGTGAGTATATTGCCTACATATATGTAAGTGCACCTGTGTCATGCAATGCCCATGGAGGTCAGAAGGGAGCGTCGAATTACCCTGGAACTGGAGTCATGGACAGTTGTTAGCTGCCATGTGGGTGCTGGGAACCAAACCCAGGTCCTCTGCAAGAGCATCCAGTGCTCTTAACCTCTGAACCATCTCTCCAGCCCCACCCCCAGCTCATTTTCTGCTTCTTATTCAGTCTGGGACCTGAGGCCATGGGGTGGTGCTGCTCACACTTAGGCTAGGTCTTCCCAACTCAATTAATCTAATCTAGAAACTCCCTCAGAGACTTGACCAGAGGTTTGTTTCCATGGTGATTCTAAATCCCATCAAGCTGACAACCAAGATTAACCATCACCCCTCTCTCTCTCTTTCCCTCTTCCTCTCTCTTTCTCTCTCCCCTCCCCCTCTCCCCTCTCTCTCCCTCTCTCTCAAATTCTTTTATTATATATATATATTTGTGTGTGCGTGCATGTGTGTGTGCATGTGTGTGTGTGTGTGTGTGTGTGTGTGTGTGTGTTAGGGAGAGTGTGCCAGTAGTGTACTACAGAGGACAACTTTCAAGAGTCAGTTCTCTCCTTTCACCATCTGGGTCTTGGGGATTGAACTCAGGTTATCGAGCTTAGTGACAAGTACCTTTACTCACTGAGTCATATCACTGCCCCCCAAATCTTTAACATCTTGCCTCCCACTTATTTCTGTATAGCCCTAGACACTGAGTTAAAGGGCCTTGAGATGCTCCATCAGGCTCCTCCCTCTAATATGCCCCAGAACCCCCAAGACAGCCTTCCTGTTCCAAGGCACAGCCAGCCACCTTGATCCACCACTGGCTCCACTATCCCTCTGGATGTAGTTCCCCACTCCAGCTTGTCCTAAAGTCACCAGAATCCATTCTTAAGGAACTTTACTACCAAGGAGTTGGTTCTGATAGCAGGAGACTATGGGTCCAATCAGAACTGGGAGGCAGCCAGACGCCCCACAGCAGAAAGCTGCTCCATCCTTCCATCTACAGGAAAAGATGGAGAAGGCAATGCTGCTGACAGGATTAGGAAGACAGTAGAGCTGCCAGGCCGAACGAGCCCCACAGGAGACACAGCCAAGGCTGCCACCCAAAGTGGGTCATAGTGGGCAAGAAACACCTGACAATTCCCAGCTCCAGCCTTTCTCCATGGGCTCACTCTATCCAGAAGTAGCTGGCAAAGGAGTCTGGGAAGTGTAGTTTCTGTGATGCTAGACTAACAGATTTGGTTATTGAGCTAAATAAACTTTAAGGCTCAGAGCTGATAACAAACAATCACAACACACAAAAAAGAAAAACTTAAACATAAATCCTGGATCTCAGAGCCTATCCCATCTGAAAAGCCAGTTGCAGGGCTGGGGACATGGCAAGATTCAGTGTCGTTTACAACATTCTTGCAAGAGGTACTGGGTTTGATCCCCTTGGCCTTAGCCTTCCATTGGTAATGGGGCCAGCCAAACTCTCTGAGGGAGCAGGGCCCTTTGATCATGTCCACCCTAACCTGAGACTTCTTCAATTATCACCGGGGCACAGCAAGAAGAGAGAAAACCATTTCAACACTTAGCCCTTCATTACCTTGAAGTTCATATTCGTCTCCATGGAGCTTGGAAAGAAGTTTCCATCTATGCCTCAAACCAAAGCCCCATTATGTTGCTGGATTTTGGCTTCTACTCTAACACAGCAGAAAGAATCCCTCCTCTTCCTCCTCCTCCTCCACCTCCTCCTCCTCTTCCTCTTCCTCCTCCTCCTCCTCCTCCCCCTTTCTCTCTCTCTCT
>NW_008351649.1:2078580-2112270 GCF_000622305.1 Nannospalax galili | reverse complement strand
TCTCTCTCTCTCTCTCTCTCTCTCCCTCCCTCCCTCCCTCCCTCCCTCTGCAGGCACATACATGCTACTGTGATGTGTGGAGGTCAGAGGACAGCCCAGTGTGGATATTTGCTTCCACCTTGTTTGAAAGCGAATCTCTTGCTCACCGCTGTGTGCTCAGGCTAGCTGGCCCCTAGGCTTCCAGAAGTCCTCCTGTCTCAGCCTCCCATCTCTACCCATAGGAGTGCTGAGATTACAGACACTGGAGATACTTGTCTATCCACCTTTACTTGGGTTCTGGAGATCTGAAGTCTGGTCCTCATGCCTGCTTTAAAGCACTTTATGCACCGAGCTATCTCCCGGACTCTATTTTCCCCCACTTTTTACACTTTTCAAGCTTAAGACTGGCTGGGGTTCCCACCTCAGCAGCCTCACCAGGAGGAAGGTATTCGAAGCTCACTGTCCAGCCCGGGGGTGGGATATGTGCTCCAAAAGGGCCATCAGATTCCTTGCAACTACTCAAGTCACCGATTGGAGCTTCTCCTTTACATCAAGGAACAGTGGATTTTTTTTTATCTCCCTTCATTTCTCCCGTTATTTTCCTCAGGGTAAATCCCCCTTGGAAAAGAATTGTTAGGTCAGAAGATATGCACCAGGGCCAGGCTTTTATACAGTGCCAGTTGCTCTCTGATAAGACTGAATCTCAGTTTATTCTGCTTTTCCTGCCTCTCAACACCCTAATAAACCACCCAGAGTCTTGCGATGAATCAGTCACCAGACCAGATAAACAAGCCGGCCTGCGCACTGGTGCTGTCTGCTCCCAAGGAGGGAACTCCCTTGGATCCCACCCAGGCCCTGGAATTCCACAGCACCAGGCCAGGCATCTTTGTACCCCTGCCCCCACGGGCCCAGGTCTTACCCTGTTCTCCTTTCCCCGCCCTGTGCCGGGTGGAGCTAGCTGCAAAGGCGGCGACTTCGCACACAGCCCAGCCTGTGTGCAGGGCCCAAAGCTGAGACCCAAAGGGACCCAGGCAGAGCCGATGAAGACGCTACTGACCATCGTGGCTGTGGGATTCCTGGCTGGTGAGTGTCCCTACCCAGACCTCCCGACCTCAGCAGCAAGGAAGGAGGGCTGCCTCCCCACCCTCCGTGAGCCCCAACACAGTTTCATTTTCTTCCCTTCTGGCACTGGTTTGGGTACATGGTTCTCCTGGAGACAGAGACGGCCTCTGTTTGCCAAGGAGGACAAGAGGATGCCTCAGACCCTGGGTTCTTGCAGGGATCCAATTGACCTTCAAATATGGGGGCATTGGCCAACTGTCTAAACTGGGGGTGCTGGATCCCCACCCACAGTGGGTTGAGGCTGGTCCTGGGGGAAGTGGACATCCTTTGGTCCCCCTAGTGGTTTCCTCTGCTTCTAACCAAGAAGGGAGACACAGGCTGGACACAGCTGGAGTTAGGCCATTGCCTCTCTCCATCTCCTATGGGGTCTCCTCAGGCCCCTCGGGTTGGGTGAGAAAGAGCATTTTCTCCCTGGAACAGTCAGGTGGGTTGTAAGAACATCAGTCCTGCAAACAGAACTAAGGAACATTGCCATCAAATTCAATAGGGTGAATTTTGGGGTTCACACTTGTGAAAGCTTCATGTAAGACCCTGGGTTGCGTCTGTTCTTCCGAAATGGAGCCCAGGGGAACTCCCTCGGGAGTTCATCAGCTCAGGCTGTTGGAAGGAGGTGACTACATCTCCACACTGACCTTCATGCTTTAGGGCAGAGTGGAGTCCCTGAAGGGACAGACCTGACCAGGCTGCTGTCTTCAGACTACTCCGACTGTACCCTTAGCCTCTGTGGGGCTTCCCTCACACTCCAACCTGTGAGAGTCTGGGGGGATCAGACGCAATCCCTAAAGTATATTGCTTTACCCCCAGCAATTGTGGTGGGGAACCCCAGAGCCCCTGATCCTTTAAGATGGGGACCCAAGAAGCAGCCCTGAGGAGACAGGTCCCTCATCATAGCTACAGACCCAGCTCTCAGGCTCCACGATTGGTTGGCTGTGCATTTCTCCTTGGCTTCCCCGCTGCTTGATACATTGTTTGTCCACACCAAAGTGAAAACTTGTCTTTTATAAAGTGGCTAGACAGCCAGGCTCCCAACCACAAGTCTCGTTTCCCAGGTTTCACAATGTAGACTTTCAACCAGGAAGTGAAGGATGACAGGCTGGGAAAGCAGACGGATTTGGGGAGGGAATGAAGAAAAGCAAGAGGCCTCATTAGCCCCTGAGTGTCCCCTAAACTAGGAGGGGCTCAACCAAGATCCATCTAACCCACTTCAGGAAGCCCACTTCGGTTCCTTTAATTATTTTACCACTGGGTGCACACCTTACCTACCCCCCGAGCCCTGGCCTGCAGCAGAGGCTAATCCACCAGGAAGAGAGGCCAAGCTTACCCTCATACAGACCCCTTCCTCTCAAATTCCACTCTCTTTCCCTGAGGCTCCCTCCCACACTCACTCCAGAGACCAATGTCCAAGTTTGCTTCCTTTGATTGGCCTCCTAGCAGCCTAAGACCTGGCCCTGCAACCTAGGACCCTTCAGAACGGGTCTCAATCCTGCCCAGCCTGGGATCCAAGCAGGATGTCATTCCCTCCTCTGGGCTCAGCAACACAGTCCCAGCACTGGATACTGGCAGTGGAAGTCCTCCCACACCATCCCCAAGGTCCCACTGTGTGGAGAACCTTGAAAACAAAGATTGCCACAGCTCCTGGGCCAGACTGACCCAGATTAAGAAAGGTGTAGTCAGGAGACCGGCAGCAGGGTTGGGCTGTCCCCCACATTCTGCCCACCCCCACCCCCGCAGCCTATGGATCCCTCTTGCAAGAACACTATTTGCAGACGCGGAGTGTGGAAATGGCTATGCTGGCCTCACTCACATCCTGGGCCTGCTGGTGACTGTGCTCATGTCTCGGGGTGAGAGGCACATATGCATCATGTGCACACAAGGCCTCAGGCCTTCACTCAACTAGGTCTGCACCTGCTTCTTTCCCACCCCTACCAACCAGGCTGTTCCAAGCATGCTCAGAGCTAGGGCCAGCTGTGCCGCCATTTTCTTACGCTTTCTTCCTAACCACAGGGCAAGCTTGGAGGGCAGAGGGAAGAGTCATGTAAGCCAAGGGCTCTTCACTGACAGGGAGGGATGCTGCTTCGGAGGCTGCAGCCCCTTCCATCTTTCCAGGGCCCAAGCCTGTCCCGTCCTTTTTCTTTAAACTTCAGTAATCTGGGCAAAGTCTAGGCTAGAAGTGATGGATTCTGACAGGTTTGGTTTGGGTTTTGGGTTTTGTTTTGTTTTTCAGCACCAGGGGTTGAAGCCAGGACCCCATGCATGTTAAGCACATGCTCTATCACAGCTACAACCCCCAGTCTCTTGTGAATTCTTTAAAAATTGTCTTCTTCCCTCCTTCCACCTCCCACCCTTGCTGAACCCCCCCAGTGGGGGCACCAGTTCATCAAGGCCCCCTTCCACAGTCACTCTCGCTTTCCTGGCTCCTCCCCAACTCTCAGCACATGCAGAGATCCCAAGGTATTGGCCACCTTCACAGACCTTGCCCCACTGCTCAAGCCTGCAGCCTATGTAGCCCTGTGACCCTGTCACATGATAATTGTGAGCCTGGTCAGTAGCCCTCAATGGACCTCAGTTTTTCTCATCCATGAAATGGGAACAGCAGTAGTCACCATCTCATCAGGGTGAGTGTCCACTGAGCCGAGAGGCCTGGGCCCAGACCTGGTCACTAGCACGCCCTTCCTGAGTGCAGTCTGTCGCTAAGTAAGTGGAATTGTTCCCATTCTAGACATGAGGAAATTGGAGTTATAATTGCTTGAACAATTTCCCCACAGTCACCCTGCTCATATGTCAGCATCCTGCCCCCTGTGAAGGCTGAGTGCAGGAGGTGTCTGTTTTTGACTGTAGGAAGGCAACGTGGATGGTGGGCAGGGACTGGCATGAAGAGAGACCAAGATTCACAACACCTCCTCCACCTCTGCATGAAGTGGTTGACTTTGAGCATGTGATTTCTTAGGCATTTTAGGTGAAGAACTATAAAATAAAAAAGAATTAAGGATGTGTAGAAATGGGGAGGGATGAACTTTAATATGGTGTAACCACTTTAGGAAACAATTTGGCAATTCCCCCAAAAGTTAGGCGTAAGGATTGGGGCTGTAGCTCAATGGCAGAGCGATCACCTATTATGCCCAAGGACCTGGGTTCCAATCCCAGCCCTGCAGAAAATAAATAATTCAATCACATTAAACACAGAGCTACACAGAAGTGCCACTGAAAGGTACGTACCCAAGGGAATTGGAAACATGTGTCCACTTAATATTTTTTGCATAAATGATCACAGCAAACCTGGGTGTGGTGGCGCATGTCTTTAATTCCAGCACTCTGGAGGCAGAGGCAGGCAGATGAATCTGTGAGATCGAGACCAGCCTGCTCTACATAGTGAGTTCCGGGCCAGCTGGGGCTACAGGGGAGACCCTGTCTCAGAAAACAAAAACAAATGGTCACATCAGCATTATTCAAAATAGTAGGAGAAAATGGAAACCCAAAAGTCTGTCAACTGATGAAGTGGTTAAACAAAATGTGGTACATCCAGTCAGTGGAGCATTATTCAGCCATAAACAGGAAATAAGCATTCACATGTTATGGATGACCTTGAAAACATGTTGGGTTTAGAAGCCAGACATAAAGAAACCAAAACTGGAAAGCCCAGAATTGGAAAAGTCCAAAAAGAAATAATAGACTTGTGATAGCCAGGGACTGGGGGAGGCCGGGAGGCCTGGGCCATGACCACTAATGAGTATGTAGTTTCTGTGGCGAGTGAGGAACGTGTTCTAGAATTAGGTAGTAGTGACAGTTGCACATGTTTTAAGAAGACATTGAACAGAACACTTTCAAATGGTGAATGCCATGAAGTGTTAACGATAGCCATAAGTAGGAGGGCAAGACATTGAGCAGTGCTGGAGAATGGGGTGCATGTCCGTGCCCCTCTGCTTGGAAGACTGGGGCCTGTGGTCTCATGTCCACTCACCCTGCTCCCTCCTGCAGCTGAGGATACATCCAGTCTTCAATACGTGAAATTCCAGTCCAGCAACTTTGAAAACATCTTGACGTGGGACGACGGGCCAGAGAGCATCCCAGGCACGGTCTACAGCGTGGAGTATAAGAGGTAGGTGTTTCACTCAACCTGACCCTCCCCTGACCCTGCTCTCCAGCCCCCACCTCCAGGATGCCCCCTACTCTGAATGTTCTCAACCAAGCAGAGCTGTGCTTCTTGGAGGGAAGAAGAGAAAATGGGGCTTAATGGTGCTAGAAGTAGAGTCAGACTGCTAGGCATGAAGGCCAGTTCCAACCCATGTAACCGTGAGCAGGCAAGGATACCTCTCCCAGCCTCAGTTTCCCCATCTATACAGTAAGGATAGTGATATTACCTTCAACGCAGGATCTCAGGAGGATTAAGATGTCACTAGCACTTATGGCACATGATAGAACACTAGTAACTGTCTGATTGTTGTTGGTGAGCCTAGGTCTACAGACGCCATGCCTGCCCCATCCAGCCCATTCCCAAACTCCAGCTCATCCACAACCCCAGCTCTGTTCCTGGTCCTGCCTTGTGGCAGATTGTGCTCTCTGAGCCTTGATTTCCTCATCTGTAAAGTAGGGATCATACACTTCTAACCCTTGGCCAAGGTGCTCTCCTTTGAGTTCAGCTTCCCTGTTTCAGAATAATGTCCGCACATACCCGGAGGGCCATTGTTAGCTGACCACAGTGTCCACACAGATGGCCTCAAACAGAGAAGGCGCTGAGTACTTATCAGATTTTTTTATCATTATTAGTAAACACCGGCCTGGAAGAGCCATTCATTTATGGTGTGCCCACCCTTGCCTACAGGTATGGAGAGACGGAGTGGCTGGCCAAGGAGGGCTGCCAGCGGACCACCCAGAAGTCTTGCAACCTGACCATGGAGACGAGCAATCTCACCGAGCTCTACTATGCCATGGTCACAGCCTTCAGCCCAGGAAGCCTACTAGACAGCAAGCGGTCCGATCGCTTCAGCTCACTGCAACACAGTGAGTAGGCGCCATGCTCACTTCCAGCAAAGGGAAAGGAGGGCACTGTGAGGGGAGGGGAGGGCACTGTGAGGGGAGAGGGGGGCACTGTGAGAGAGAGGAGGGCAGATCATTTGGGGGTGAAGACAGAGGCCTCAGATCTGGAGTGGATGTAGAGCCCAGAAGTTCTCTGTACATGGGCATGTTGGGGATGCGGCTTTCAGGGAAGGTATTTCTGACCAGGGCGCACCCGGGGGGGGGTTATTTCTTTCCCCACGTCCACCCCCACCCTAGTCTGGAGGAGCCCCCCTCACCACCACAACCATGGCTGCTAATTCATTTCCCCACTCCCTGCACCCCTCACCCATCCTCACCATGTAAAGCCCTCTGTGGTGAGTCTTAGGTAAGGTCCAGCTCTTTCCTGGGGCTGCAGGCCCTGCCTAGGCCAGTCCTTGGGTGGAAACTGTGCTCTGCACATCTCAGCCTCTGAAGGTGCCCATGATGCTCTCCATGCCTGAGGGCTCCTTCCCAGTTCCTTGGGGGAGGAGGGGAGGGTTCAGCTCAACACAGATGCCCAAGAACCCCAGCCCATGCTCAATCATGGTGACAGGCAGACCTCCATATCTGCAGGTCTGAAACCACAGATTCAACCAAATGCAGGTGGAAACTATTTGAGGGATATATTGCATCTGTATCGAACCTGCCCATACTCTTCTCATCATCACTTAGTACTTACATAGGATTAGGCATTATCCATCACCCAGAGATGATTTACAGTATACAGAGTATGTGCTTAGGCTGTGCACAATACTGGGCCATTCTACCTAAGAGACTAAAGACATGACATCCCAGAACCAATCCCTGTGGACACCGAGGGACCCAGTGCACTATTCACGTCTCTATAGCTCATGTCACAACTGGTGGTGATAGAGTTTGCTTACTGTGCATCCTTAACCTCCCCACACAAAGACTGAGCTCCAAGATACCTGTGGGACCCAGTGTTCCCAGCCTTTAGCAGAGTGCCTATCATGTCAAAGAGACTCCATATAGGATTGAGAGAGAGAGAGAGAGAGAGAGAGAGAGAGAGAGAGAGAGAGATTGGGTGCCAATATAGCCCCATGTAATCTAAGCATGTGCCAGTGTTGACCAACTGACTTATAAAGTCAGTGACTAAGTCACAGTTTTTTGGGGGTTTTGTTTGTTTGTTTTGAGACAGGGTGTTTTACTCTGCAGTCCTGGATTATCCTAGAAATCACTATCTAGCCCAGTCTAATCTCAAAATCATGGCAATCCTCCTGTCTCAGTCCCCAACCTTATCTAATTTCTCATAATCTGGTGTCACTTTCTTGGTTTTGAACTGTTTTCTTTATGGTGACATGAATTTTGTCCATATTATAAACTTTTTCCACAATTTGATATTTCACATCTACCAAATGTTACTATGGCAACATTCTAATTCCCTTACCTAACTCCTTTTTTAGGACATTTATTTTTTAAATTATTTTATTATTTTTATTTTATGTATATGAGTATTATGCCTGCATGTAGGTAAGTGCACCCATGTCGTGCAATGCCCTCGGAGGACAGAAGAGGCTGTCAGATCCCCTGGAACTGGAGTTATGGACAGTTGTTAGCTGCCATGTGGGTGCTGGGATTTGAACCCAGGTCTTCTGAAAGAACAACCAGTGTTCTTAACCATCTCTCCAGCCCCTATTTCCTTTATTTTTAAGATGTCTTTTTTACATTTATTTATTGTGTGTGTATGTGTGTGTGTGTGTGTCTGTCTGTCTGTCTGTCTGTGTGCAAGCATACAGGCGGGAAGACCACAGTATATGGATGGAGATCAGAGGGCAACTTGAGAGAATTGGTTCTTTCTTTCTATCACGTGGGTTCCAAGAGATCTAAATAAGGGTCATCAGGCTTAGTGACAAACACCCTTACCTGCTGAGCCATTCCCACATTTCAATTTCATTGCGGTGAACTTTTTGTTTTTTGAGACAGCTCTCACTATGTAGCCCTAGCTGGCCTGTAACTTGCCATGAAGAGCAGCCTGGCTTCAGCTTCACAGAGATCCACCTGCCTCTGCCTCCTCAGTGTTGAGATTAAAGGTGTGTGTCACCATGACTGGCAGGAGAGAACATTTTTAAAGGAAAACAAATCCTTGTGGAACTTTCATAAATTAGATTCAGGACAAGTGGGGTGCAAAAGCCCTTAAAGTTGGATGCAAGATTTGTGTATGCATATGTCATCAGAGAGAGAAGAGCTATGGCAATCTTCATATTATCAAAATGGTATGAAGGGGCTGGGGAGGGCTCTCAGTGGATCAGAGTGCTTGCTGTGCAAGCATGAGGACCTGAGTTTGAATCCCCAGCATCCACCTAAAAAAAAAAGCCAGGCATGGCTGTGCATCCCTGTAACCCCAGCATTAGATGACAGAGGCAGGTGGATCCTGGGAGCTTACTGGCCAGCCAGAAAAGCTATATGGTGAGCTTCTGATTCAGTGAGAGACCCTATCTCAAGAAAATAAGGTGGAGGGTGATAGAGGAAGACACCTGATGTCCTCTTCCGTACACACACACACACACACACACACACACACACACACTCACTAAAAGGCCATTTAGTTATCTGGAAAGCTCCATCCTGAGAGACCAGAGTCTCAGGCCTGGCTTTGGAGATGAAGCAATAGCATTGGGCCTGGCACTATTTAGAATTTGTAGTTGACTCATCAGGCACCAACACCTCCAAAATTGTAACCACCAACAGACTAAGAGGAAGGTGTTCTGGGTACACTCATGGTGAGGATGCCAGGGCTGGACTGGATGAGAACAGAACCCAGGGCATAACCACCCAAGGACAAGTGTCCCTCTCCTGTCCACCTTCTGTCACCTCTTTACCAGCCTCTCGCCCAGATGCCAGCCACCTTCGAGATCTCTTTTCACATGTTGGTTGATCTGCTGCTTTTCAAAGCATTCTGGACTTTTCTCTCTCCCTTTTCCAGCTACCATCAAACCACCTGATGTGACCTGTATTCCCAAAGTGAGGTCCATTCAGATGCTGGTCCACCCCACATTCACACCTATTCTTGCAGAAGATGGCCACCAGCTAGCTCTGGAGGAGATCTTCCATGACTTATTCTACCGCTCAGAACTCCGTGTCAACCACACCTATCAAATGGTAAGTGTATGTTACATCCCATTCTTCTTTGGAATCTCCCTTCCTCTCAAAAAGACCCAGCTACTTTAAGCAAAGGGGATGTGTTATATAAAACAGCGTTTCCCAAAACATGTCCCACAGGGACTCTGGAAGCCTATCAGGGAATGAGCCACAACCTGCCTCTTCACGTACACAGTAGCAGGCTCAAGGCTCTGACAAGCACTGCAGAGCCAAAACTCCAGTTTTGTATCATGCAGATTTCTCAAATGCATTTGACTAGGGTCTTTTTGTTTGGTTGGTTCATTGATTAATTTCTGCTTGTTTATTTATTTGTGACAGAGTATCATTCTGTAGCTCAAGCTGGTCTGGAACTCCGTATGTAGCCCAGGCTAACCTCGAAATCACAGCAATTCTCCTGTCTCAGTCTTTTGAGTGCTAGGATGAAAGGCGTGTGTCACTGTGCCTGATTCCTAAAGACCTTTATTATTTTTTGCCTAATATCCTCCAACATCCCAGATAGCAATCCTCAGGTGTTCACTTTAGAAAATTCTGGAGTCATGGAGCTAAGGTTTTAGTAGAGTGTTTGCGTAGCATGCACGAAGCCCTGGATTTGATTCCCAATACCACTAACCCAAATGTAGTGGTTCATGCCTGTAATCCCAGTGCTTTGGAATGGAAGCAGGAGGATCAGTTCAGGGCCCTTCTCAGGCAGCAAGTTTGAGACTGGCCTGACCTATATGAGACTCTGCCTCAAAGGGAAAGGGAAAGACTGGAGTGAGTCTCTGCCCCTGCAAGTGTTCGCTGACCCGACACTTGTTCTGACTCTACAGGAACTGTGTACTGGTAGTGACTAAGACAGACGCTAAGTGGAAGGAAAGGTAGAAGGGAAAGCCAGAAACTGTCAATGCTATGCAAATGGTGTCTTTTTATCTTCAGAAAATATGTGGTCTTCCCCCCAGGATGTGCTATGAATCTGATTCAGTTGGATGAATGTGTATTTCCTCCTCTGCAGTTCGTATAAATTCCTCAAAGAGCATATCATCTCGTGGGTGGAGGAGGGAGTTAAAACAAGATTGGGAATAGGCAGAGCGGAATGTCAGCTCAGTGAGATCTAAAAAACTTGCAGAAAACTCCAGGGTTCCATTTTGGAGGCATGCCAGGTTGCCAGTCATCTTCACAGAGCCCCATGAGGCAGCATCTGGCATCTCTATCTTCCAGATGAGAGCACAGAGGTTCAGAGAGGTTAAGACATTTTCTCAATATTGCTCAGCAGATAATAGTGTAGACAGGATCAAAATCCAGCTCTGTTCAAAGACTACTTACCCCTGCGGACCTACACTGTTGCACCATCATCAGAGAGAGAAATCTCCCACTGTTCTTGTTCAAAGCACAGCTCCTGGGGAATCTGTTAGTTTTCTCCTCACTAAGGCTGAATACCCAGTAGAAATAACTTAAGGAAGAAAAGGTTTATTTGGGCTCATAGTTCCAGAAGTGTGGATGAGCACAGCAGGAAGGGTATGGCACAGCAGAGCAGCTCACTTCACAAAGGCCAGGAAGCACTAAAAGGGAATACAGGAAGAGGCCACAGCAAGATCAGGCCTCAAGGACACACGTCCAAAGACCTACTTCCACCAAGTAGGGCCAAACTCCCACCTCGTACCACTTCCTACTGATGCCATCAGAGCATGAGTTCATCAAGGATTGATCCATTCATTAGATGAGAATGCTTATGATGTATTCAGCTCTGGACACAGCCTCACAGACAGAGATGAACTTCTTTATTCTCCTAGGCAGCTCTCAGTTCATCATACTGACAGTTAACCTTGACTACCAGAGGCCTGGAGAGATGGCTTAGTGGTTAAGATCACTGGCTGTCCTTGCAGAGGACCCAGGTTCAGTTTCCAGCACACATATGGTGGCTCACAACCATCTGTAACTCCAGCGCCAAGGGAATCTGATGCCTCTGGCCTCTGAGGACACCAGGCACACATGTCGTGCACATACATACATGCAGGCAAACACTTATGCATGTAAAAAATAAAAATAAATGGATCTTTAAAAAAAAAAAAGATTGCTCGGGCTGGAGAGATGGCTCAGAAGTTAAGAGCACTGGCTGCTCTTGCAGAGGACCCAGGTTCAGTTCCCAGAACACACATGGTGGCTAACAGCTATCCATAACTCCAGTTTCAGGGGATTGGATCCGATGCCCTCTTCTAGCCTCTCTGGGCATTGCATGACATGAGAGCACTTACATACATGCAGGCAATACACTCATACACCTAAGATTGTTCAACACACATACACACATACACACACACACACACACACACACACACACACACACACACACCAGTCTACTCAATTAAATATTTGCAGCTCACACCTGATACCTGAATTTTAATATCCAATCCTGAGGGCCCTTCCTTGTCTTGAAACTTGAGAACCTCAGGTGTGGAGGGACCTTGGGAGACAAACCTGAGAAGTAGGGACTGTGTTGTAGAGGCCTGGGGTGTAGATGGGTGGAGGAATTCAGATCTATTTCAGTCATCAAGGGAACAACAGTTACAGGTTGTTGAACAGGCAGTGCCCTTACCATCAAAAGGAGCCCATTTAATAAATATTTGCACTTTGACTAAATAGTTTATGATTGGACCTGGAGGGATAGTGCAGCCATTAAAGGCTAAGGCTAACAACCAAAATGTTAGTGTATGATTATTGATTTCTAATTGAATTCATTTTGTGGTCCAAGAGCCTGCTCTGTCTGATGTCGGTCCTTTTAAATTTAGGAGGGTCTGTTTTATGGCATGCCATCTGCCCAGCTTGGTGAATGAAGGTGTTGGGGTGCCCTACAAGACCAATGGAGGGGGATCAAGTTCCTCAGAGCTGTATCTTTCCTGATCTGGGACGGGGTCTCTTTTTAGTTGATAAAAGTATTAAACATTTAAGCTATGATTGCGGGTTTGTTTGTTTTTCTCTTAGCTCTGAGTGTTTTTCTGTCTTGCCCTTTGAAACTCTTATTAAGCATAGGCACATATGATTGTCATATATTCTTGATAAGTTGGCCTTTGATCATGACGAAATGTCCTTTTTATCTCTAGTAATACTCATGTTGAAGTTTACTTTGATGTTAATAGTACCACTTGTCTTCTTATAATGTATATGGTATATTTTATAGCTATTTATCATCAACCTGTGTCATATTTTTTTAAAAATCTATGCAGACAATATTCTGACAAAATTTGCCTTTTAGAAATTTTATTTTGTGTGTGTGTGTTCGTGCAGATGTATGTAGGTATGTTCATGCCACGGCATGTATGGGGAGGTCAGAGGACAACTTACAGGATTTGGTTCTTTCTTTTTACTAGGTGGGTTCCGGGGATTAAACTCAGGTTGTCAGGCTTGGGGACAAGTGCCTTTACCCACTGAGCCATCTGGCTGGCCCTCATTCATTATTTTGTTTTGCTGTTAGAAAGAAAATCTGAAGTACAAGGACCCCACCAGTATCTCACAGAGAACTCACAGGGTGAAAGTAACTCAGCAAGGCAGCTTCTACTTTTGCAAAAGGGTGTGTTTGTTGCCTCTTTTGGGTAGGGTAGCAAGCACACCAAGCAGGAAATTTGATAGGTTTTATCCTAACCTTAGAGTACTGTGTCTGTTCTCCATTGGCTGCAGTCTGACCTCACAATCTTTCAAGATCAGCTAATTTTTAAAAGAATTGGCACAAAGGAAATGAAGGAAAGGAGAATGAGATGGGCCACTCTGGGCCATCAAGTTCAAGTTCCAGGGACTCAGCAGGGCCTTTGGGTAAACAAAAAGTTATACAAGGTAGGAAGATTAAAAGACTGAAATTCCTTGTCCTAAACAAAAAAAGATTTGAATTCTTTGTGATTATTTCCCTCACAGCCGATTCAAAATTATAAGGCTAACATTTTGAGGCCATCTTGGGGTCACAATGTTCTCTTTCTTTGTATATATTATGGTTTTATAATCTGTCCTGGATTTATCAGTGATGCATTGAGTGACTCTGGATTCTGTTTTAACCTCCAAAGAGTGTTGATTTAGTTTATTGTTGAATTTGTTTGGTTTGATTTTTATTGTTGTTTGTTTGTGTGTTTGAAAGAAGATCTCCCACTGTAGCCCAGGCTGGCCTCAAACTATCAGTAATCTTCCTGTCTCAGCCTCCCCAGAGCTGAAATTACAGGGCTGTGCCACCAGGTCCAACTTCCTGTCGTGTTTCAGCAGACGATAGTGTTCATTCTCTGGCTCTCACTCGTGAGCACTTTAAGGCAGCCAGGGCTGAATCGACATAGAGAATCTGGGCCTCCTCTCTATAGATTCTTCCTCTCTGATTTGCTCCTCATTTTCCAGACACTCTAATCATCCCAAATTCTGTCCTCCATTTATTCACACCAGCAAGATGACATGGCCTCTAGGCTTTTGCCACCATTAAAGTAGGGCTGGAATCTGCCTTTAGGATAAAAGACATTTAAAAAACAACCTTCCACCCATTGCCTCTCCTTCCCCTCTCTGACATCTCCCTGCTCTTGCTTACTCTCCATCTTTAGGTCATTCTTTTTTCATTTCTTTGGTTCCTCTGGACAATTTACAGGGAAGAATCTGCCATTGGGCTCACAGTTCCGGAGGACTCAGTCCATAGCTGCTTGGCCTCCTGCACTTGGGCAGGGTATCGTGCTGGTAGGAACACGTGGCAGAGAAAGTTTTTCATATATGGAAGACAGAAACCAGAGAGGTGGGGGTGGGGGGTGGGGGTGGAGGGATGATTCAGTGGTTCAGAGGGAGTGCTGCTCTTGCAGAAGACCCGAGTTCAGCTCCCAGCAGCCAGCCCGGTGTCTCATAATTGCTTGTAACTCCAGCTCCTGGGGAATCCGATGCCTCTGGCTTCTGCAGGCCCCTCTACTCACAGGCGCATACCCCCATACAGACACACACCTAATTAAAACTTAAATAAATAATTTAAAAAGAAAGCAGAGATGGGGGATGGGAAGGTGCCAAGGACAGAATACTTCCAAGGACTCATTGCTGTGACCTTCCTCCAGCTAGATCCTGTCTCCTAAATGTTCTAGAACCTCTAAAAAAGCAGCTCTAGCTGGGAATGAAGCAATCAAAACATGAGTCCATGGGGGACATTTCATATCAAATGATCACAATTATTTGGGGGACAGTTGACCCCATAAAATGTATACCTTGCTAGACTACAACTGGAAAGTGATCAGACAGTCAGGTAGGACATCAAGGGATGACAGCTTTGCGCTGAGCCAGGATGGGGACAGGGAGAACTAGGGAAAAGGGGTTTGTGGTGCTGCAGTGACTACCCTGAACTTTTGTACTATGTGACATTTAATGTGTACAAGGTCAGCTGTATGGGCTCCACAAAATAGTAAGCTGTAAAATTTATTCCTGTACTCCACCCACTTCACACAGACATTCCTTTCCAACCATCCCTCAAAACCCAGCAAATAACCATAAACCTTGGCTTGTGGGTGACCTGAAAAGAAATGGCAGAGCTAAAATGCAAAGAGCCAAAGAAAAAAGTTCTTGACTTTTGAACCCCCAAGAGCAGAGTGCTGGACCCTTTAAGGGAAGGGGATGAATCTCATAAGGGCAGTCAGGGTGAGATCAGACCCTACAAAGAGGGCTTTAGGTTTGGGCCTTATAGATAAGTACTGCTGTAAGAATTCGAGAATGGGAAGCAGGTGTAGGTGTGAGAGGTGCCCACTGGTGCCACCCAAAGGGAGGCTGTGGTGTCTCAGAGACCCTTTGGGGGTACGTTTGGGAGTTGGCCACACACTGCTGACCAGAGGAGCCACGGGTCCAGACAAGATCACTAAGTGACTAGAGAGAAAGATAAAAGTGGGTGAAGAGTGCTCCTGTAGTGCACTGAGGGCCTGAAACGGGTAAAACAGCTACAGAATAACAGGAGGCCCCCCAAAAAAGACTGGCATGGGACAACAAAGTGGGGGAGCTTGAAAAGTGAAGGAGTTAGAGACAGCTGAGGAGGCGCAACCCCAAGTGGTCACCACAGCAGGACCAGAGGATGAAAAGGAGCCCCAGCTTGCTCAGGGAGTTAGGTGTTCACCAGAGAGCCCCACATTACTAGCACCTTCAGCCAAGGGGCCTGTAGAGGTGGGTGGGTCTAAACCAGGATTTTGCCCTATGAATATGGGCCAATCAGAGCTCTAGAAGTAAGCAAGGAGTGTTGAAATTCCATGAAACTTTTATTTATTTTTTTCTTTTAAAAATTTTTGTTTTTTGGATTTTGAGACGAGGTCTCATTGTATAGCCCTGGTTATGTAGACCAGGCTGGCCTCAAACTCACTTGTCTCTGCCTCCCAGGTGCTGGGATTAAATGTGTGCACCACCCACCTGGCTTCTTTATTTATTTTTTAATTTATGTGCATGAGTGCTTTACCTACATGTAGGTAAGTGCACCAAATGTGTGTGTCTGTGGAGGTCAGAAGAGGGCATCTTATCCTTTACAACCATAGTTACAGACAGTTATGAGTCATCCAGACTGAACTGGGGTCCTCTACAAGAGCAGCCATTGCTTTTAGCTGCTGAGTCATCTCTCCAGCCCTGACTCTTACCTTCTTTTGATCCCAGTTCTATCAGCCCACAAGCTTTCTGAATCTTTTGCATAGAACCAGGTGTGATGCACTGTCACAGCCCACAGTCACTAGCTCCTGGGGTGACTGCATCATTACCCCTCCCCTCCTACCCCTCCAGCGATCACCCCCACCCTGAACATCTCACCTACTCTCCAGCTTGGGCTCTGCAGTGGCTCCTTATTGGTCACTCATCTCTGGTTTGCTCCCTGACACATTCTTCTTGGTGCTACAGTGATCCTTCTAAAAGCTTCATAGAGCGCTCGAGAGATGGCTCAGCAGTTAAGAACATTCACTGCTCTTGCACAGAATTGGGGTTCAGTTCCTAGCACCTATATGGTAGCTAACAACTATCTATAACTCCAATTCCAGGAGGAATCTGACACCCTCTTCTGGCCTCTATGTACACTGCACATACATGTTGCACTTACATATATGCAGGCAAAACACTCATAACACAAAATAAAAATAAATAAATAATTTTAAAAAGAAAGTAAGAGAAAGGGATGAAGAGCCACAGGCTGAGCCACAAAGTTGGGCTGGTGATATTATTTTATTAAGAGTTTAGAAGGACTGGGATGGGCGAGATGGCTCAGTGGTTAAGAGCACTGGCTGCTCTTGCAGAGGACCTGGGCTCTATTCCTAGCACCCACATGGCAGCTAACAACCATCAGTAACTCGTTTCAGGGGATCTGAGGCCCCCTTCTGTCTTCCAAGGGCATTTCACAGCACAAGCACACCTGCACGCAAGCAATACACTCACACACATAAAATAAAAATAATGAATAAAAAAAAGATTAAAAAGAGGAGTGGGCAGTGATGAGAGAGAGAGAGAGAGAGAGAGAGAGTGTGTGTGTGTGTGTGTGTGTGTGTGTGTGCGTGTACAATCACCCTGGGTTCTCTGTCCTTTCCAGTACCTTGAAGGCAAGCAGAGGGAATATGAGTTTGTTGGACTGACCCCTGACACAGAGTTCCTCGGGTCCATCAAGATTTTGGCTCCAATGTGGTCCAAGGAGAGTGCCCCCTACGTGTGCCGAGTGAAGACGCTGCCCGGTGAGTTCAGCTGAGGCCACCAGAGCTTGACCCCACTCCTCCCTCCCTGTAACTAAGGGAATGCTTGGCTACACCCTGAGAACCTGCAGTTATTGGCGCTTCATTAAGATTGATTTTTGTTTATCTATAACTGAGTTGTTGGATGGACTGGCTTTGCAAATGTTTAATCCCCACCCTCAGCCGATGCCTGAATTTAATTTTTCTGGCCAGCTTTGTGTAAACTCTGGCAAAGCAAACATACTTTAATATCAACCCCAGTGGCATATTCTGGGGTAAAGGGGTGTGCAGGGGTGTGGGCAACAGAAAATGGTGGCAAAAATGACCTGAGATTCTGCCAGTCTGATAAGGGATTTGGCATTTTGCAATGCAATCCTCCCTCACAATCTGGAAGGCAGGTACTGCAGTCACCCTCACTTGATAGAAGAGGAAACAGAGGTTCAGTGTGGTTACATAACTTGCCCAAAGTCACACAGGTGGTGAGGGATGGAACAAGTCCCAATTCCAGGAACTATGTTCTCAACAATGCATTAATGCACAGATAGAGCCGCCTGATCTGTGAGATGGTGATGTGCCCCCTTCCTCTAGCACACTGAAGCTTGACTCTTGGGGCTGGAGGTGTGGCTCAGTGGTAGAGCACAAGCAAGACCCTAGGTTCCATCTCCAGTGATGGAAAACCAACCAACAAGAGCCCTGACTTTTCTGGAGCATCTGGTCTTTGATTAGGCTTATTTTCTGAGCAAGTAGAGATATCATGAGGCATCAGTCCACCAGGTTAGAACAGGACAGTGACATCACTGAAGAGGATGGTGTGAATCAGTGCCCACCTGAGCTATTATGTTCAGGGGATTTCTGCCAATTGCACTCACCTTCAGAACACAGTTTGAGAACCAGACAACAGTGCATGGCCCAGGGGCACAAGGTCCCTATCTTCAGCTCTGTCTATCAGAGCCCACAACTTACTGGCTTCTCTGCCTGAATCCCAGAGCACTGTCTGGCAGGAGACATGGCTGGGGGACAGCCAGCCCTGGCCAATAGCATGGGGCCCTAGCACCAGAATAGAACCTGGCAAGTTTGAAGCTAGAAATGGAAACAACTCTACGGGTGCCAAGCTAGAGTGTGTATGTGATCTTTGACCTTCGCCCCAATCACACGGGACATGTCACCTGTCCCCAGGCACCCCTACCCCACCCTGCTTCTGGACTGGGGACAAGCCACTCCTCACCCTTCCCTTCCTCATGGGCTTGTCCTCATGTGAGCTGACTGGCAATGCCACACTGGGTTTTATTTGTTTTGGTTTTGGTTTTTTCGTTTTGTAACCCAGGCTACCCTGGAACTCCTGACCCTCCTGCCTCAGCCTCCTGAGGGTAGAAATGACAGACTTACAGTACTTCTATTTAAGACAGCAGCTGCTTTTAACGAAAGCATGCTTTTCTTGATGGATATTTCTGATTGACATATACAAGATACTTTATCCCTAAAATAAACTGTGTTACAAACGCCGCCTGCTATTTATTAAGTTGGTTAACTTTATTGCCAAGCGTTGTGTCAAATGCTTTATATACTATCTAATCTCTATTATTACACATATTACTTAATCTTTACAACAATACTGGAAAAGAGAACAAAGTTGGTAGCATCGCCATGGTTTTACAGAGGAGGAACTCCAGCTCAGAGGTTAAGTACCTTGCCCACAGCTACACAGCTGCCTGGTGAACCCAATTAGCTCCACTTGGGTCCTGAAGCAAGGCTGTAACCACCACCCTACAGATGGTGTACAGCTCACCCTGCCCTTGACCCCATGTCTGGAGCCCCCCTGGAACCCAGAACACCCCACTTCATTTCCTCGGCTGCCTAGGACTCACAGAGTGTCATCCCAGGAGCTTGTGAGAAAGGGCTCTCAGGGTCATTTCACCTTATATATTTTACAGATGAGGAAACTGAGGCATGGTTATATAGTAAGGATGAGGTCTGGAGTCATGCTCATCAACCTTGACTTCCCCTGAGGAGCTGTGTGACCTTGGAAAGTCACTGAACTTCTCTAGGCCTCAGCTTTGCTGTCTGGAAGAGGGGAGCATCTCCATCCTTCTATAGGTTTGGGTAATTTTCTGGGAGACAGGCACCCAGGAAGAGTTCAGCAACTGCTGGCAACTGTTACTAAGAAATGCTAGCCCAGAGAGACTCACACAGCAAGGAGGATGCTCGGCACATCCACCTCTAATGTCTGTGGTCCTCACCCTCAGGCTGCCCGTCATTTCCCTACACTGCCTCCACATGGGTGAAACGGCATGTGGGAAAGCAATCAGAGTCAAGGAATGTCCACATCCCTATCTTGTCCCAGTACAAAAAGTGGTGGCTTCTCGTTAACATTAGGCAAGGTAAAGAGAGACATTTGGGTCATATTTTCTCCCTGGAGCAATGGCAGGGGTGTCAGGTGACAGGGGCTGGTGCATTACTTCAGTGAGAGGCTGACCCAGAACTCCTAAGGTCCTAGGCTGGAGGAGGAGCCAGGAGTAGGCTCCAGGTCCAGGTTCCAAGATTTCCACTATGGTTGATATAAACTCTCATACGGAGGCCAACTGAGGCCATGGGGGGTCATGAAGAGAAGGAGGTGATGTGAAGGGCCAGGACCCCAGATAATGCAAACACGGTGTCACCAGAGCCTCCACCCGCCCCAGCCTCCCCCAGCCTTATACAAGTCCCACTCAGACTGACGACAGGACCAATCACGTGTCCATCCTAATTCACCGGTTGCATGGAGAAAGAAGTGTTAGCACTAGAGCCTGGTCGCTCCCCTTCTTTCTTTAAAAGTGTTTCATTTTTGTTTTTATTTTACGTGTATGAGTGTATTGCCTGCATTGTGAGTATACCCGTGTCAGGCAATGCCTGCAGAGGTCAGAAGAGGGCATCAAATTCCACTGAAACTGGAGTTTCGGACAGTTGTTAGCCACCATGTGGGTGCTGGGAATCAACCTAGGTCCTCTGCAAGAGCAACCAGTGTTCTTAACCACTGATCCAACTCTCCAGCCCACCCCACCTTCTTTACTTTTAGGAAGTGTGGTGCCTTCCCAGGCTCCCGAGCACCAGCCCCTAAATAGCTAGCCTCTTACCTGGATATGGGAGACGGTGGGCAGATCCTCCTCTTGCCACCTACCCCTTCCCTTTGTTTTCTGACCCCTGCCAGGAAAGTAGGATGGTCCTCAGACCCCAGTCAGAAGGGCCCTGCCTGTTCACTGCCTTCCTTCTGGAAGGTCCTGCTCTGATACTGCACACCCCCACCAAGATCTGCCCCCTCATCTGCTGGAATAAGCCTCCAGCAATGGTATCAGATTCATCTAGCCCTGCCACCCTCTTCTAGACTACACTCTGAGTCCAGGGACTCAGAAATTCCAGAGCCTGTATCCTGCATAGGCATACCTCCTGCTTGGGTCAGATACTAGCTAGTGTGCAAAGGCTTGGCCCAAAGGGTGACCAGGTAGTGGCTGTATGTGGGGCCTGAATGAGCTGGCCATGTAGGTTGGGATGTCTATATGCCCAAGGATGACCTTGAACTTATGATCTTCCTGCGTCTACCACCCAAGTGCTGAGATTAGAGGTGTACACCGTCATGTCCTGTTCATGTGGTGCTGGGGACTGAGCCTAGGACTTTGTGCATGCTAGGCAAGCAGTCTACCAACTGAGCTACATCCCCAGCACTGCTTTGGGGATTTAAGGGTGAAGACCTCCCCCTGGTCTGAGAGCAGTCCAGCCCTTTTGCTTGGGACCCTCTGTAGCTGCTCCCAGCTTCATACATCCCTCTCCTGCCCTCTTCTGTAGACCGGACATGGGCCTACTCCTTCTCGGGTGCCATACTGTTCTCCATGGGTTTCCTCATCGGTTTGCTCTGCTACCTGAGCTACAGATATGTGACCAAGCCACCTGCACCTCCAAACTCCCTGGTAAGTCACCCATCTGGGGCCCAAGGGAGCCCCTGGGACAGACAGGGATCTGCCCACAAAGCAGATTGAGCCCACTGTATCCCCTAGAGGAGGTTGACAAAGAGGGCCCCCAGCAGACTCTGGAGTGTGTGAAGAGGGTATGTGACAGTTGGACAGGTTGAATACGATGGTGCACGCCTTTAATCCCAGCACCTGGGAGGCAGAAGCAGGCAGATCTCTGTGAGTTCAAAGCCAGCCTGATCTACATAGTGAATTCTAGGCCAGCTAGGGCTACATAGTAAAACCCTGTAGAAAGAAAGAAAGAAAGAAAGAAAGAAAGAAAGAAAGAAAGAAAGAAAGAAAGAAAGAAAGAAAGAAAGAAAGAAAGAAAGAAAGAAAGAAAGAGAGAAAGAAGGAAGGAAGGGAGGAAGGAAGAGGAAGGAAGGAAGGAAGGAAGGAAGGAAGGAAAAGAGAGAAACAGAGAGAGAGGGGGAGGGAAAAGAAAAGAAAAGAAGAGAAAAGAAGACAGCGGAATTGAAATGGACAGAAAAGCCCTTTGGCTCAATGGTATCCAGGGTGAGATGGGAACGCAGGACTCAGGGAGCAGCAAGGGCTGAACAGTGGGGTCCTGTGGTGATTCAGAGCTCCTGTCTGTTTGAATGGACATCCAAAGTTGAACATGGTGTCACAAGCTTATAATCCCAATACTAAGGAGCCTGATGTCTGAGGAGCTCAAGTTCCAAGCCAGCCTAGGCTGTATAAGAAGACTTTGTCTTAGGAACCCCCTCCCCCAAACAAAATAAAACAAAACAAAATTGGTGTAGTGGTAGTACCTTCCTGTAATTCTAGCTCATGGGAAGTGGATGCAGGATGATCAGGGTTTCAAGATCGCCCTCAGCTATACAGTGAGTTCGAGTTCTGCCAGGACTTCAGAGTGAAACCCTGTCTCACAGAAAGAAGAAACAGGTGCTGGGACTGCAGTTCAGTTGGTAGAGCACTTCCCTGCATGTAGGAAGCCCTGGGTTCGATCCCGAGCACTGCGTAAACTTGATGTGGTGGCCCACACTTGTAATCCTGGCACTCAGGGGAGGTGGAGGCAGAAGGATGAGGAATTCAGGGTCATCCTTGGCTACATAAAACCCTATCTTAAAAACTGAGCCAGGTGTGGTGGCGCACACCTTTAATTCCAGCACTCGGGAGACAAAGGCAGGCAGATATCTATGAGATTGAGGTCAGCCTGGTCTACTGGTAGCTGGGGCTAGAGAGAGACCCTATCTAAAAAAAATAGGGCTGAAGAGATGGCTCAGTGGTTAAGCTCACTGGCTGCTTTTGCAGAGGACCCAAGTTTGGGTCCCAGAACTCACATGGTAGCTAACAACCATCTGTAACTCCAGTTCCAGAGGCTCCTATACCTTCTTCTGACCTCCTTGGGCATTGCATGATACAGGTGCACTTACATACATGCAGGCAATACACTCATACACTTAAAAACAAAAATGATAAGCCGAGCATGGTGGCGCACGCCTTTAATCCCAGCACTCGGGAGGCAGAGGCAGGCAGATCTCTGTGAGTTCAAGGCCAGCCTGGTCTGCATAGTGAGTTCCAGGACAGCTCTGGGGCTACAGGGAGACCCTGTCTCAAAAAGACCAATAAATAATAATAAATAAATAAATAAATAAATAAATAAATAAATAAATAAAATATTGAAAAATAAATAAACCAAAACCAAACAAAAAACCAGAATCCCCCTAGTGGGCAGCAGCCTATCACCATTTTTTTTTTTTTTTTCAAAAGAAATCAGGTTTCCAACTGTAACATGAAATCTCTTAATATTCAAATACCCATGGCACCTAATTTTAATGCTGAAGTCTTTGGGAGCCACATGTCTCTGGAGCCAGCTGTCACCCTCTGAGGGCGGAGAGGCTCAGAGGGCACAGTGTCACAGTCCTGGCCAGCCATTGTCTGCCGACCTCTTCCAGCCTCCCCTACTTCCTCATCCTTTCCCACCTCAACCCCTGAATCAGTCCCTCAGGGCCTGTGAGCCAAGCAGCAGTGTAGGCCGCCACCTTGAGGATCTGAGTCATCTACTACCTAGGTTGTCCATCATCTAGAGCAAGCAGAGCTTAAATCGCTCTGCCAGGCATAACCTGAACTTTAGAAGCCACTACACCTGTTTGGTTGGTTGGTTTGGTTTTAGCTTTCCAAAACAAGGTCTCACTACAAAGCCAAGGCTGACCTCAAACTCAAGATCCTTCTGAATCTGCCTCCCTAGAACTGGGATTACAGGCATGAGCCTCATCTCGCCTTAGAAGCTGGGCATATTTGAAAAGATCTTGAGGGGCAGAAGGGGCAGGTTATGCGCATCTAGAATGGGCCCCAATGCCTCCATCCCTCCCCTTTAGGGACTTCGCATATCATAGAACTTAGAACATGGAGCTGGGGAGATGGCTCCACAGGTAAAGTACTTGTACAAGTGTGAAGACCAGATTTTGGATCCCCAACACCCACATAAATGCTGGGTGAGCATGGTGGCCCACCTGTAATTGCAGTGCTCTGGAGGCAGAGCTAGGGGATTTCCACAGCAAGCTGGCCAGCTAGACTAGCTGAATTGATGAGCTCTGGATTCAAATGAAAGACCTGCCTCCATATATAAGATGGACAGCAATCAAGGAAGATACTCCACATCAACCTCTGGCTTCCATAGGCTTGCATACATGTGTATCCACACATACCTGTGCCCATGTATTCATGCGGCTACATCATGCATGCAATCACATGCCAAAAAATAAAACTTAAAGCATGCCCTAAGAGGTGGATTCTTGTCATCCACACAGAATGTCCAGCGAGTACTGACCTTCCAGCCTTTATGCTTCATCCAGGAGCACGTGCTTATCCCTACCTTGGACCTCAACAGCCCCAGCAGTCGGGTACAGTACTCCCAGGTCATGGTCTCTGGACCTAGAGAGCCACCTAGAGCTGCACAGCGGTGCAACCTGCCTGAGATCAGCTACGTAGAGCAACCAGATGTCTCTACCCTCCGGCCCACCAATGTGCCACCACAACAGACACTGTCTCCACCATCCTATGCCCCAAAGTCTGCCCCTGATGTCGATGTCCTACCCCCATCCTATGCACCTCAGGTAACCTCAGATGCCAAAGTTCTGTTCTGTACTCCACAGCAGGTGGCAAAGGCCCAGCCTTCCTCCTATGCCCCACAGGCCATTCTGGACAGCTGGTCTGCTTCCTATGCTGTGTGCATGGAAGATTCTGGCAAAGACTCTGCTCCTGGGACCCTCTCCAGTCCCAAACACCTCAGGCCAAAATGTCAGCTCCAGAAAGAGACACTGGCTGGAAGCTGTCTCCCAGGGGACCTTTCTCTGCAAGGTGTCACCTCCTTGGCTGAGGAAGAGACATCCAGAGCAAAATCACTGCCCCCACCTCTGGAACTTTGCACAGACAGAGGACCTGATGTGCATTCACTCCACAGTGAGGAGCCAGGGACACCACAGTACCTGAAGGGGACACTCTCCCTCCTGTCCTCTGTCCAGATTGAAGGTCACCCTGTCTCCCTCCCTTTGCACACTCATTCCCCCTCAGACCAGGGACCAAGCCCCTGGGGACTGTTGGACTCTCTCGTGTGTCTCAAAGATGAGGGACAAGTGACCGAGGCCATGAGTCGGGATGCTGGGGCCTCTGAGCTGGAGCAGGCCACCGAGCTGGATTCTCTTTTCAAAGGCCTGGCCCTGACTGTGCAATGGGAATCCTGATTGGAGAATGGAGCAGGTCTGGGCTTCCTCCTTCCCAACCCGGCTAACAATCCCACATCCACCAAGCCGCATGCTTTGAACCCCAGTTCAAGGTGGGTGCCCTGGAGAGACCAAAAGAAGATGCAGGCCCCACATGGAAGCAAAAATGCACAGCAAAGGCTCCTTTGGAGGAGCCATGGGCTAGCAATGTGAAAATGGCCTGTGCCACAGAGCCCGGACAGACAGGGTACAGGTAATGCAGGGCCCACACTAGGACACTCGGCTCAAGGCCCATAGAGAATCTGCTTTCATCAGTTTTGTGGCCAGCTTCCTAATCTAGATAAACTGCAAGTGAGGCATCAGCCTCCTCTGAAGGTGCCTGGACTGGCAGCCTAGGCAGAACCAACAAACCTGTCACTTCTGCCAAGGCTAGAGGCAGCACAGTGGTAAGACTTCAGGGAGGAGTGTGGCTTGAGGCTCACTCCCTGCCAGGGGCCCAATTTGGCTCCCCAGGAAAGGCTTCATCCTGGAATGACTAGTCCACCACAGAGGGAGCTGCACAGAACTGTTGTGCGAGCAGGAATACATAAGAAGGGATTTGAAAGAAACATGGGGCCATGGAACCCAAGGGCTTTAGAAATGTAGCCCATCTGGGTTCAAATCCCAGCCTCTCTCTACCTAGCATCTACATGACTTCGAGCAAGTGAATCGCGGCTCAGACCTCAGCTTCCTCATCTATGAAACAGGGATTATCACACCTGCTTTTGGGGGTGGTGCTGAGGATGAAATGAATGCCTCCAAAGTGCTTGATGGTGCCTGGCAACACATTTCTCCTGTCGTGGTTCTTTAAAAACAAACAAACATATCCGGCAGTGAAGCTGGAGAGAGATGGCTCAGTGGTTAAAGAGCACTGGCTGTTCTTGCAGAGGAACTGAACCCAGGTTCAGTTCCCAGCACCTACATGGTGGCTGACAACTCTCAATTCCAGATGCAGGGAATCTGATGCCCTCTCCCGGCTTCTGTGGTTTTACAACGACATGGTATACTTACAATACATGCAGGCAAAACACTCATACACATAAAATTTAAAAATTGATAAAGTTCACCAGGCATGGTGGCGCACACCTTTAATCCCAGCACTTGGGAGGCAGAGGCAGGCAGATCTCCAAGAGTTCAAGGCCAGCCTGGTCTACATAGTGAATTCCAGGACAGCTGGGGCTAGAAGGAGACCCTGTCTCAAAAAAAAAATAAATAAATAAAGTTAAAAGGCTAGCCACACAAGGAAGGAGTCCCTCCACTGAAGCTGGCTTCAGGCTCCTGGTTATTTTCTCTTGGGACAAAGAGGACAAAGGAAGGACCTTCTAGAAACAGGTCCCAGAGGCAATGGCACAGAACTTCTCCATGAGAGACTGTAGGTGGGATCTATTTGCGCAGAGGCCTACTTTGCACAGAGGGAACCCTAGGCCTCTGTCTGGCCACCCTCCTTTGGACACACAGGGGCTGCCCCACCTGCCTCCCGGCCCTGTGCTACACCCAGGAAAAGAAAGAACCTTTGGCTCCTGGCTGTCAGAAAGCCACACCCTTTATGCCACTCCCCTCTCAGATGGCCCTTACCTGGAAGGCCCAGAGGCCCAAAGACGGGGAAACTCTTACTTGAGAGCCCCACTGCCGAGGCCTTGTTCAAACCTAGGGAAAAAACTGCCCGCCCTGTTGAAATTCTTGGAGGCTGTTCCTGAGAGACAGGTGCCCCCACCATCACCTGCTTGCCCCAAATTTCTGAGACACAACACTGAATTCCATTTGTGTCTTGTGACTCTCCCAAAGTGTAGTGTCCTTTCTCCATACTCGACTATGTGTCCCCTTCTTTCTCCTGCCTCACCCCTGGCTGGGACATGGTAACAGGTGGGGCTCTTATCTGTATGTTATTAATATTTAACCTCTCTCCAAGGTCACTGACCCAGTATCTCTGGCCAAAGGTTAACTGTCTTCACCTTGTTTATCAGTGAAAAGCAACTGAACAGCTGGATGGTTCTCACCAGTCGGTGAGACCAGAGCTACAGAGGCTTTTTTTTTTTTTTAATAAAAGGCTGTAACCTTGCTTCCAACTTTCAGGGCTATGGGGTAGCAACCAAAACAGAAATGAGGGAAAAGTTGGAGTGTCCAAGGAGAAAACCTATGGCCAGCCTCTAAGGGACCCCCAACTCAATATCACCCCACATACTCCTCCCCTGGCATCCCAGACTTGTAGCTGGGCTGGATCAGACTAGAAGGCAGGGAGGGCATCCAGGTCCTCCAGGGGCTGGACAGGGGCCTTGGTATTCCTGAGAATCGTACGCTCCGGCCCCATGACCAGGGAAGTCTCCAGCCCTGCCCAACCACCCAGAGAAAGGTGAGTCTACAAGATGCCACTGCCTACGAGGTGTAGCAGAGCCCAGAGTAAAAAGAATAGCGACCATGGTGCTCCTAGGGAAACAGTCCAAGACCCTAGAGCAGGCACGTCCAACCCATGGCCTACAAGTCACTTGCAGCCAAGGACAGCTGTGAAAGCAGCCCGACACAACTGTAAACTTAATTAAAACACCATGAAATCTTGTACCTTTTTCTTTTTGTAACCCAGTTATGTGGTTCTTTAAATACGAACTTTGTAAATGTCAAAGCTGTGTCTAGAGGATGCTTGAAACCACAGATACTACCAAATCCTGAATATACTCTATTTTCCCCCATACATACATATATGATAAAGCTTAATTTATAAGTTAGGCACAGGAAGGGGGTTGGAGAGACAGCTCAACGGTTAAGAGCTCTGGCTGTTCTTCCAGAGGACCCGGATTCAGTTCCCAACACTCACATGGTGGCTTACATCATCCCTAACTCCAGTTCCAGGGGATCCAATGATCTCTTCTGGTCTCTGAGGGTGCTACATACAAGCGGCGCACTTACATACATGCAGGCAAAACACTCATACACATACTTTTTTTCTTTCGCTAAATTAGCCCATTTATTGTGGGCCTCCACCATCAGCGCTTCTGCTGGTCTTTCAGTTCCTGTCTTCTGACGGCAGACTTGACCGTGACAGCAGAGGGTCCAGGCTCCACCAGCCACTGTTTTCATGCAGGAACCACAGTGCCAGATGCCGACAGCCTGTCTCTTCATCTTGGTCTTGCCACAGAATGAGCAAGTATACTTGACGTGCGGGCTGATTTCAATCTTCTTCACCATTTTCCAGAGGGAGGCTCCATAGCGGGTCCGTATTTACCCACGATTCCCACCTTCTTGGTGCAGTTAGCCACATTGCCATGACCTAGGCCCAAGTCTGGAGAACATACACATACTTTTTTAATTAGGCACAGGAAGAGATTAATAATCACATAATAAAATAGAACAGCAACTGCACACATACAATAAAAGGTACTCGAACACAAGTACGGAGATATCAGTAACCAATCTGACAACCCAAAACGACTGACTGACAGGTGTCCAGCATATACAGTGTGGAAACACTGGACCTCAGGATGATTCACATCCAGGGCTGGTTGGAGCTGAATGATATGAAATCTTATCATGTTACTCAGAATAGCCTGTAACTTAAAATTTATGGATTCTTTTTGGAACTTTCCATGTAATGTTTTTGGACCGTTGTTGATTGAAAGTATCTGAAACCAGAAAAATAAAAACCATGGATGTGGGGGACCGGCTGTAGCTGTATAGTAATGAAGAAGAGGAAGAGTCCAGCCATGTGTCTTGGCATTGCCCACCTCTCAAAACTTGGGGCTGGTGGCTGGGGAGATGGCTCAGCCGGTAAGAGCACTTACTACACAGCTTGAGAACCTGAGTTCAAATCCCCAGCTGAACGTGGCTACACTCCTATAACCCCAGCACGTGGGGCGTGGTCCACACAAGAGGATCCCCAGTGCTTGTTGGCTGCTAGCTTTAACTCCAGGTTTGGTGAGAGACCTTGTCTCAAGGGAATAAATAAGGTGGTGAGTGATAGAGTACGACACTTGCCATCATCTTTTTTCTTTCTTTTTCTTTTCTTTCTTTCTTTCTTTCTTTCTTTCTTTTTTTTTGAGACAGGGAGACAGGGTCTCCCTGTAGCCCCAGGCCCCAGCTGACCTGGAACTCACTATGTAGACCAGGCTAGCCTCGAACTTACAGAGATCCACTTGCCTCTGCCTCCTGAGTGCTGGGATTAAAGGCATGCGCCACCACGCCTGGCCTGCCATCATTTTCTTTACTCTGCACATGTGTATACAGGCACAACCCCCCTCACCCCTACGCATGTACATTCACCACACCCAAAACCAACAACTTGGAGATGAAGCTCAGTTGATAGAGTGCTTGCCCAGCATGTACAAAATCTGGAGCCCTGTAAACTGGGTGTGGTGGTGCACACTGGCAGTCCCAGTATTTATGAGAAAGAAACTGGAAGATCTGAAGTTCACGGTCACCCTCAGCTGCACAGTAAGGTTGAGATCAGTCTGGGCTATAAGAGATCCTGTCTCAAAAAAAGAGAAATGATCCAGGCATGATGGTGTATACCTTCAATCCCAGCATTCAGGAGGCAGAGGCAGAGGCAGGCATAATCACTGTGAGATTGAGACCAGCCTGGTCTACATAGTGAGATCCAGGCCAGCTAGGACTACAAGAAGACCCCCGTTTCAGGAAAAGAGAGAGAGAGAGAGAGAGAGAGAGAGAGAGAGAGAGAGAGATCTGTGGCCACCAGGGGGCAGCCATGGGACCTGAATGGATTACCACTGACCTGATAATCAACCAGGGGACTCAGGCTTCCATGCACCTGAGCGCTGATCACATCAGCAGCTCTACTTTTATTTTCATACGCCTGAGAATCACAGTCACATGTTTACAGAACTGAACAATAATAAAATGGCTGCCCAAATGTTTATAGAACACTGAATAATAACAACGATAACAATAATAATAATAATATAGCTAGACTATAACAATTCAGCAAAATAAGATGAGCACAGCAACATTATCTCCATAACGTGTCTTCTAGGGAGATCAGCATGTCTCCTGAGAAACTAGGGGAGCACAGGCATTCCGGAGAGATCTCCTCAGCAGACATTCTTGCATACACTTTCTCATGAGACACAAGGCTCTCCAGCCCTGCATGCTCAAAGTTCAGCTTAATTCACCAAGCATATTTTTAAAGCCATAAGAACACTATTTCACAGTTCCTTCAAACATCTATTTTGGCTCATGGCTTCAGAGAGACCATTCCACTGCAAGGGTATGTGGTGTCAGGAGCAGTTCCATCCTTCATAGTGTGAATGAGGTGGCAGCTCTTCAAATCCCGGTGGATCTGAGACCTCAGGCCAGCACCAAGCAGATACGACCTCTACAGCCTACCTCCAGAGACCTACTTTTGCTAGCTAAGACATACCCCCCCAAAGGTTCCATAATCCCCCAAACAGCACCACCAGCCAGGGACCCAGAGTTCAGATACATGAGCCTGTGGGAAGCATTTCAGACTTCCCCATTTATAACAGGATCATAGCAAAAGGTTACTGGGTTACTGAATATACAGTTCCCTAATCCCAGCCCAGCCCTGCCAAAAAGCTCCTGCAGAGAGAGAGAGAGAGAAAGAGAAAGAGAGAGAGAGAGGACTTTTAAAAATATTTATTATTTATGTACTTTATGTGTATGAGTGTTTTGCTTGCATGTATGTAAGTGCACCCATGTCATGCAATGCCTTTGGAGGCCAGAAGAGGGCATTGGCTCACCTGGAACTGGAGTTGTTAGCCACCATGTAGGAATTGAACCCGGGTTCTCTGGAACAGCAGCCAGTGCACTTAACTGCTGAGCTGTTGCTCCAGCCCCTAAGAGATGATTTTTTATTGTTTGGGACAGAGTCTTGGTATGTAGTCCCAATTAGCCTGGTACCCATTATATAGCCCAGGCTGACTTTGAACACATGGCAGTTTTCCTATTTGAGCCTCCCAAGAGCTGGGATTACAGATGTGCACCACCATGCCAGGCTTAAGAATGCATGTATCTAGCCAGGCATGGTGGCACATGCCTTTAGTCCCAGCACTTGGGAGGCAGAGGCAGAGAGGCAGGCAGATCTCTGTGAATTCAAGGCCAGCCTGGTCTACATAGTTAGTTCCAGGCTACAGGGAGACCCTGTCTCTCAAAAAGAAAAAAAAAGAATGTGTGTATCTATATGTTTATTAAATTTTGATTTATTTTGTGTGCATGTGAGTGGTGCATATGTGCCATGGTGCATGTGTGGGGGTTAGAGGATATCTTTTGGGAGCCAGTGCTCTCCTTCCACTATATGGGTCCTAGGGGTTGAACAGGTCACCAGTCTTGGTGGCAAGCACCTCTACCCATTACACCATCGCACAGTCCCAGCAATGGATATTTTTAGCAAACTCCTGTGGGGTTTCCTCTCAAGTAAATTGAAGGAACAGTGTCTCCATCCTTAGGCTTAATTCACACTCCTCCATCACTCCATCACATACCCCTTAAACAACAAGGTTAGGGTGACTAAACCCCTAACTTCCAAGCCCCTGGCTTTGGAAGCATACAGAACTTGCCTAAGTTTCTACCTTGAAGTATGACCAAACATCTGCAGGTTCCCAGAAAGCCTGAGTCCTTCTGTGTCCCTCCTGAGTCTGAAGGCCAGCCTGGGCAAAGACCGTGACCTCATGCCATCACTGTTGTCAACATCCTGCTTTCCAGACAGTGGGACAGAAGCAGTAAACTGAAGTAGGCATGACCAGGGAGAGAGACAGCCCTGCTTTCCCAGTCCTGGCTGGTATTGAGGGTCAGAGCTCTGAGACCACAGCCCACCACTCAGCACCCCCGCCCCTCCTGCTTGAGACCATTTTCCTTTCCACTGTAAGGAGGAAGAGGAACAGGAAGCTTTGACCTGTGTGTATCAGGAGAACAGCAGCTGCAGTTAACCAGAATGCTACAGAGAAGAGAAACTAAGGTAGGCTCAGCATCTCCGCTGGCCCAGAAATGAGAGGAGAGGGTGGAGTAACCAGGTGAGGCGGTTCTCCACTGCAGCTACCAGACAGTGACACTGGTCACAAGCAGTTTGGTTGTTCTCTGGAAAAATGGTGTGGAGACTGAACAGCTGAGGCAGGTGACAGGGTTCCAGGGACCCCGGCCCGGTCACAAGTACAGGAAAAGAAACTACAAAGAAAAGAGAAAGAAGGAAATACAAGTGAGATGTTGAGCCAGGCACGTTTGCGCATCTCTATCACAACTGAGTCTCACAACCATTCTGCAAAAGAGGTGGTCCTCCAAAAACTGTGTGTGCATGTGTGTGTGTGTGTGTGTGTGTGTGTTCACGTATGTGTTCATGTGACTGTGAAGAGGCCAGAGGTCAATATCAAGTATCTTCCTCTATTGCTGTCCAATTCTCTCTCTCTCTCTCTCTCTCTCTCTCTCTCTCTCTCTCTCTCTCTCTCAACACACACTTTTTTTTTGGTTTGATTTGGTTTGGTTTGGGGTGGTTGCTTTGGTGTTTTGTTTTGTTTTGCTTTGCTTTCCTTTGTTTTGTTTGAGACAGGGTCTCCTTGTAATCATAGCTGGCTTAGAACTTGCTATGTAGACTACCCTGGGCTCAATCTCACAGAAATCTGAATGTCTTTGCCTCCTGAGTGCTGGGATTAAAGGCATAGGCTACCACACCCAGCCATATATATACATACATACATACATATATATATGTATAAAATTTTATTTGTTTTTAATGTGTATGAGTATTTTGCCTATATGTATGTATGTGCACCATGTGTGTGCCTGGTGCCTTCAGAGGTCAGAAAAGGGCATTGGATCTCCTGGAACTGGAGTTATAGATGGTTGTTTACCACCACCATATGGACACTGGGAACCAAACCCAGGTCCTCTGCAAAAACAGCCAGTGCTCTTAACCACTGAGCCATCTCTCCAGCCTCTCCACTTTATATTTTGAAACAGGGTCTCTCACTAAACCAACAGCTCACTGGTTGGCTAAAATGGCTGGCCAGTGAGCTCCCAGGATCCTCCTGTGTCTGCCTCCCAATGCTGGGATTAAAGACACATGTTGCCATGCCCGACTCCGGTCCTCAGGTTTATGCAGCAAACACTTTACCTCATCTCCTGAGCCCTCCTCAAAAACTGAAACTTAATCCCCAATGCAACTGTATTAAGAACTGGGACCTCTGCAAAGTGGTTAAGTCATGAGGGCTCTGTTCTCAAATAAATGTGGTGGTGGCGGGGAAGGGAGGGTCAGCGGCATGTCCAGCCCCTTCAACCTCTTCTGTCACATGAGGTTACAACAGACATCACCTATGGAGTGGAAAGTGAGCCTTCACCACACACTGAATCTGCTAGCAATGTGACCTTGGCCTTTCCCATCTCCAGAACCATGAGAAATAAATATCTATTATAAATTACCTAGCCTGAAGTATGCCAGCCCAAAGAGACTAAGACAGTATTTGCCCACTCATTTTATTTTTAATTAATTTGTTGTTTTAAGACAGTGTCTTGTGTAGCCCAGGCTGGCCTTAAACTCACTATGCAGTTGAGGCTGGTATTGAACTCCTGATCCTCCTGCCTCCACCTCCTCAGAGTGGTGGAATTACAGGCACGAGCTGCTATGTATAGCTTTTCATTCTTGTTTTGTTTTGTTGCTTGCTTGCTCGCTTTTGGGACAGAGTTTCCCTGTAGCCCCAACTGGCTTAGAACTCACTATGTAGACCAAACTGGCCTTGGTCTCACAGAGATCCACCAGCCTCTGCCTCCAGAGGATTAAAGGCGTGCACCACCATACCCGGCTCTCAGCTCTATCCTTAAATTCTGTGTCCTGGGTTATCTCTGGGGATTCTCTTTGTAGAACTCTTTTATAGGACTGGTGGTGCTTGGTGGTTTTCCATATTGTTGTTTTTCTGTTGTGATTTTGGCATGTGGATTTCTTTTGTTGTTTGTGATTCCTGTATGAAACTCAATCCTTCCTTTATTGAGTTGACGTCTGTTTCTGTTTGCATTATTGGTGTGATTCACCATATGGAGACTGGTTCCAGGCCCTCTCATGCAGCCTGCTAAGGTCTCTGAGAGGTTCTGTTTCAATACATCCTTTGTAAAGTCATTTAATGGCTGCATTAT
>NW_008351649.1:2035894-2074199 GCF_000622305.1 Nannospalax galili | reverse complement strand
AAAGACATGCCCATACAAATACAAGAAGCATACAGAACACCAAACAGACAGCACCAGAAAAGAAACTCTCCACAGCACATCATAATAAAAAGACTACATGTACAAAACAAAGAGAAAATTCTGAAAGCTGCAAAAGAGAAACAACAAGTCACATATAAAGGAAAACCCATTAGGATCACAGCTGACTTTTCAATGCAAACTATGAAAGCCAGAAGAGCCTGGACCAAAGTATTCCCAGTGTTAAATGACCACAGATGCCAACCCAGATTACTATATCCAGCCAAAATGTCTATTAAAGTTGAAGGGGAAAGAAAAATCTTCCATGACATAAATAGGCTGAAGGAATTCTTGTCCACAAAACCAGCCCTTCAGAGAGTTCTGGGAGCAATACAAAGAACTGAAGAAAGGAATGACTATACCCAAGGGGTTGCAGAAAGAACTCCAAGGAGAGTATAACAGTGTAAAAGTACAACTATAGCAAGAATATAAACAAAAAATGACAGGATTCAATACTCATCTTTCATTAATAACTTTAAACATTAATGGACTGAACTCTATCCATTCTTTTTTAAACAAACCCAAGCTGAGGACCCCGTTGTATGCTGGGCACTATTCTTGGGGACCAGGATAAAGAGAACAAAACAAGCATGTTTCCCCGCTATCTTAGATCCCCCTCTCCAATCTACAGAGAAAGAAACCCAGGCCCAGGAAGAGGCTGAAGGCCAGGACATGGTGGTGCATGCTAGTAATCCCAGCACTTGGGGTGGGGCTAAGACAGGGGGAATCATGAATTCAGCATCAGCCTGAGCTGTCTTACATAGTAAGACTTTGTCTCAAAAAGAGAAAAAAAAGAGGGGCTGGAGAGATGGCTTAAGAGCAGCACTGACTGTGGTTAAGAGCACTGACTGCTCTTGTAGGGGACTAGGGTTCAGTTCCCAGCACCCCCATGGCAGCTAACAACCATCCATAACTCCAGTTCCAGAGGATCCAGTGCACTCTTCTGACCTCCCCAGGCATTGTATAACATGAGTGAACTTACATACATGCAAGCAATACACTCATACACATAAAATAAAAATAATAAATAGGCTGGGCATGGTGGCATACACTTTTAATCCCAGCAATCAGGAGGCAGAGGCAGAAGGATCTCTGTGATTTCAAGGCCAGCCTAGTCTATATAGTAAGTTCCAGGCCAGGTGGGGGTTACAGGGAGATCCTGTCTCAAAAAGACCAAAAAAATAGTAGTAGTAGTAGTAGTAGTAGTAGTAGTAGTAGTAGTAAATAATAATAAATATTTTTTAAGAAGCCAAGTTCCTTTTGAAGCCCAAGTCTTCCTTATAAAGGAGTAGATGAGCCTAAGGCTGGCATCTAAGCCAAGGTCTGTGTACCTCCAAATCAGCTTAGCTCTGCTCAACCTCCTGACTGAGGTTTGGCTATACCTACAGGTGTCAGTGACATATGGGCACATGACCTATGACCAGCTGAGGGACACAGGGGAACTTATGCCTATGTGGTTTGGGTGAAAGAATGCCTTCAGTGCTCCTAGAGATGGGAAATGACCAGTGAAGCTCTCATTGAACAGCCCTCTACTATATGCCTAGCACTGTGTGTGAGGCTGTGGGAGTCTGATTGGATTTGTTCTTTTAATTTATTTTTATTTTTAAAAATATTTCATTTATTGTTTTTATTTTATATGTATGAGTGTATTGCTTGCATGTATGTAAGTACACCCATGGTCAGAAGAGGGTGCCAGATTTCCCTGGAACTGGAGTTAGGGATGGTTGTTAGCTGCCATGTGGGTGCTGGGGACTGAACCCCAATCCTCTGGAAGAATAGCCAGTGTTCTTAACTGCTGAACCATCTCTCTAGCCCGGATTCTTTCTTTTAAAGGAGGCATAGGTTGAGACAGGGTCATGCTCTATAGCCCAGGCTAGATCTGGACTACCAGATCCTTCTGCCTCAGCCTCCTAAGTGCTGTGATTACAGCCTTGGCCCCTCACTCTGCTCCATCAGACTGTAAGGCAGTCATCGTGTGGCCCTGAAGTGACTTGCTCAAGCAATGGGACAGATTGGGAGCCTGAACAGTCAGATTCAGGGGTGGGGGTTGCCCCATCTCTGGTGTGTGCCTGAGTTCATCCCTCCGACCCCATGCCCAGGCTGCCTCATCAGAGAGGAAAACAAGACCTGTTTAAAGGTCTATGCCCTGCTAGACAGAAGTGCACCCCTCAGTCATCACATATATCTGTCACAGCAAGTGTATGGGTCCTGGGAAGTCCTTCCTCCGGGTGGAGAACAGGAGATGGGGAGGGCAGGGTGGTACATACTTGTAATCACAGCACTTAGGAGGCTGAGGCCCAAGGGTTACAAGTTGCAGGCCAGCTTGGGCTACATAGTAAAACCCTGTCTCAAAACAAAACGAAAAGACGATAGAGCATGGCCCGCCAGCATTCTCCCCCAGAACTGCATTTAACACTGGCCTAGGGAAGAGATAGAGTCAGAGAAGCTTAGAAAGGGCTTTTTGAGTGGGACAGGAGATTAAGATTGGGGCTGAAGAGCTCACTGCTGCTCACTCCCTCTCTCCAGGGAGTGGTCCCTGGGCTTTGGGAAGAACAGCCATCAGTGGCAGTGTTGTGACCCTGGCTGCCTGCCTGTGGTCCCAGGAGGGCAGTGGAGAAGCTATGCTCTCTGACCTGGAGCTGGTACAGCTTTCTAGACCTGTTCACACTCTGTAGCAATATCACCTACCTAATGGCTCCTCTCCTGCCCCTGCCCTGCACACATGACCATGGGCAGGCTGAGGGCAGTGCCAATAACTGCTGGGGTGATGGACAGGGAGAAGCCACGCATTTCCACCTTAGCCAGGAATCACTCATGTTTAGGTCACTTTCCCTTACTGTCTGCATGAAGTCCAGGTACCCTGACCCACTGTCTCTAATTTTCAGAAGGGAAATCAGATCAGAGAAGCTGAGTACCTTCTCCAGGGCACTGAGCACCTGGAGGGAGACTTGAGATCAAACAGTCGTAGCTTCTGGGAATACCACGCCTGTCCACTACCCCCCCCCGCCCCCGCCATCACTCTTCCCTCTGGACAGAGGCTGGGCTTGGATGTCAAGGCTAGAGGGGAGGAGCAGCATGAGAGGGTGGGGGGCTGTCCCACCTGTCCCTGCTGCCCAGCAGTGCTGGCAGAACAGACAGCCCTCCCCTCTGCCCCACCCCTGCCATAGCTCCCATCCATTGTCACCACACTATCTTAGCACTGCTATATTTAAGACAGTGCAGGCTCCAAGAGTGCATTCTTCCCCCGTCCTCACTGAGCTGAGGACAGGAAGAGACCAGAGACCTTCTTGCCCTCCCAGCCAGAGACGCCTGAGTGGACACGACTGTTTCTGTGAGTCACATGCAGGGATCAGGGTCGGAGGGAGCCCAACAGAGAGAGACCACAGCTTTTCCATGGGAGCCATTCTGCTGTGTGTGTGTGTGTGTGTGTGTGTGTGTGTTTGTGTGTGTGTGGTATGTAATATGGTATATGTGTAGTAGGTGTGTATGGTGTATATGTGTGTGGAGTGTGTATATGTATTTATGGTATACGTATGTATATGCTATGTGGGTTTGTGTGTGTGTGTATGGTGTAGTATGTGATGTGTGAGTGTTGTGTGTCTATGGTATGTGTATGTGTCTATGATGTGTATGTGTCTATGATGCGTATGTTTATTGGGTGTGTGGGGTTTATGTGTGTGTCTATGGGGTATGTATGTGTCTATGGGCTATGTATCTATGGTATGTGAGTGTGTGTCTATAGTGTGTGTCTGTGATGTGTATGTGATGTATATGTCTATAGTGTGTGTATGTCTACATGTGTATGTGTCTATGGTGTGTGTGTCTGTGGTGGGGAGGAAGTGAGAGATTTGAGCTTGGCAGAACCCCAAGTGAAAATGGGATATTCCAGAACCCTCTGCCCCATCCCACTCTTCTGTGTGGCCCTGAGTCTTCTGATTCTGAGTCCTCCTCCATATGAAAGCTACAGAGGGGATACCCTGGGGATGCCCTAGGAACTAGAGTCTTTGCCACCTAGAACAGCCATAGCTGGGGAGTGGAAGCTGTTAGGTCCAGCAGAGTTGGAGTGCACTGCTGAGCCCTGCTTGGCAGACCCCACAGAGGCAGGGAAAGAGAACGAGGCCTGCAATGTCAAATCCTAGAGCTGTCCAGTTCACCCAGTGCAGGGGATGAGTGGGATGCTGACGCTCCCCTGGGAAAGGAGAGCTGCCTCCACTAACCAGGGCCAGGTCATCGTAGCCTCTGGGGAGCTGGGGAGCCATGGCATGTTCCGGCCTGTGCCGACCCACTGGGCAGGGTACATCTGTTTTGGCCCAGCCAGCTCAGCTCCTCCGCTTTGGTGTGCCTGCCTCTCCTAACCTGGCAGGCCCCCAAGTCCCCCAGCCCTGTGGGAAAGGGCAGTAGAGGCCATGAACCTGTTCCTGCTTAATCCCACACTTTAGTCAGTGCTTTAAAAAGCATCCGTGGCTCACCACGGAGGCAGGGGTCTTGAGGCTAAGTTCCAGGAGACTGCTGTGCTCACTAGCACATCAGGGAAAGGAGCCAGCATTGAAGCCAGAGAGCATTGAAGCCCTCACTACTGGTGCCAGGCCAGTGTGCCAGGAGATCAGGGCGCCTCACCCCCGAGAGCCAGCCATGTGGGCTAAGGAAGGAAGATGGGGTGAGCGGAACTGGCTGTTTCCCTGGGTACTGAAATGCTCTCTAGCCAAGAGGAGCCCGAGGGAGGCCAAGGGGTGACTGTCCTTTGGTCCTGCTGAGGTGCTTGCTGGAAGCTAAAGAACATTTTGGAGCAACCCATGATGGCAGCTTACTACAGCAAGCATCTGTCCTTCCTGATGGTCACAGCTGTGGGCAGCACAAAGACCAAACCTTTAGGAAATGGAGGGAATGTGTGAGAGAAGACTCAGCAGCCTGAGCTCCACACACACCACAGAGTCACACACTGCATATGTACAGATGGGAAATGATAAATAGAAAGAGGAGGTATTGGGGGTTGGAGAGATGGCTCAGCAGTTAAGAACACTGGTTGTTCTTGCAGAAGACCTGGGTTCGAATCCCAGAACCCACATGGCAGCTAACAACTGTCCGTAACTCCAGTTCCAGGGGATTCAGCAGCCTCTTCTGTCCTCTGAGGGCACTGCACGACACAGGTGCACTGACCTACATACAGGCAAAACATGCATACACATAAAATAAAAATAATAAAATATTTTTAAAAGAAGAGAAGGTATTTTCTGAATAAAAACCAAATTGTGGGGTGCAGATTTAAAGTACTAAAAGGATTAAAAGAGAAAGTTCTAGAAAGTCTATTGTATTTTTGCAAGGCTTCTAAGGAGGAGGTGGTAATATCTGACAGTGGAACAGGATTTAGTACTCCAGACTCCCACTTAATCTTTCTGAGCACCCTAGGAAGGTGATGGGCACATTTTACAGATGGGAAAATCAAGCCATAAAGTTCAAGGGGCTAGGATCACAGGACCACCCCAGGAAAGGACCTAGAGTCTCCACCTTACCCATTGTACTGTGGCAGCATAATCAGGTTAGGTTTGGAAGAGTGGCTGGAGTTAAACTGCGGTGGAGGGGTAGAAACCAGCACAGCACAGACACAGGGGATGAGACTGGGAATGACCTACACAGGAGATGGGACACCTGCCCATTTAGAGACCTGGACCCAGCCTTGGGCAGCAGCGTGCAGGTCTCATTGGAAATCCAGAGAAGGGGATGAATGGGCCAAGACTGCAGCTGCTGGCTGGGGCCCTGCTCCCCCATGGGGCTCTGCTCACCCACTGCCAAAGCACATGGGGCAGTAGAGAAATCTGGCTCTATCTGAGCCTGCCTCTGTCACCATGTGCAGGTCCCTCTCCCTCTAGGGAAAGAACCTCTTACTCTGGAACACTCCCAGAGCCCATGGGAAAGGACAGGTAGCTATCTGGTAGGATGACCATATATGTCTTGGCCTTGGTAGGTTGCTGCACTGGTAGCCATGACTCTGCCTCACAGTCCCAGAAGCGCTGGGGAGCCCCAGGCCCCCCAGGTTGTACAGGTCCACAGGTTGGAACAGAGGCAGGAGGAAGAACGGAAGGAGGAGAGACAACACAGCTTGCACATGGGTTCTTCTGTCCAAAGGCGGACCTACCGCAGCAGGTGAGCATATCCCAGCGGCCCCTCCCCAGCCAGAGCTCCAGCCCAGCAGCCCCACCCCAGGACCACAGTCAGAAGGGGAAGCATAGCCTGGGCCTCTAGAGACTTCCATCTAAGATGAGGGAGCACAGCCCTGCTGTCTGAGAGTCCAGTCTGAATGAAAGAGACACAAAGCAACCTCCAGAGACACTGAGAGAAGAGACACAGCCTACCTCTCTGGAAGCTCCAGTCTGATGGGGAATATGTTAGGGACCTTTTGTCATGGTACAAAATACCTGACAAAAGTATCTGGGGGAGGAAAGGTTTATTCTGGCTCATCCTTTAAGGGGTTCATTCCATGGTCAGCTGGATCTGTTGCTTTGGCCCTGAGGTGAGGCCGAACACCAGTAATAGAAGGGTGGCCAGGAGCAGAGCTCAAAAAGGAAGACAGAGCCCAGGACATAACAACTCCCCTCCCCTCCCCTTCACCCACACCTACTTCTTCCAACCAAGCCCCACCTCTGAAAGTTTCTACTGTTCCCAATAATAATGTCAAACTATAAATCCATCAAGGGATTAACTCACTGATGAAGACACAACCCTTGTGATCCAGTCACATCTCAATAGCTAGATCCTCTAGCTGAAGACCAAGTTTTAAATACAGGTCCCTTAGGGGATGTTTCACATCCAGACCTTGACAGGAGGTCCAGCCCTGCTCTCTGAAGCCTGTTAGGGTATGGAGACATCCCTGCTCTCTGAGACCCCAGCATGAGGAGTGGGGGTTCAGTGCCTGCTGGCATCCTGGAGCCCCCCAGCCAGACCCCCAGGCAATCTCTCAGGAGCCCTGATCTCCCTTTCTCCTGACACAGTGAAGAAGAACAGCAGTTCAGCGCTGCTGACTATGCCCTGGCTGCTGCCCTGGCCCTGACAGCCTCCTCAGAGTTGTCCTGGTAAGTCACATGTCTATCCCAGGGGCCCTGGCTGAGGCAGGGCTGTCCTGTCTTGTCCCGGGTCCTCTGCCTCCTTCCTCTGTGCTGGGCTCCCATTGGCACTCAATGGACCTGTCTGGAGTTCCACACGGAGGAGAGGGGCTAGGTGCAGTGCAAACCAGGCACTTTCTCCCCACCAAGCCTTCACACCACAACTGGAAGAGACTACTCATCACAGGAAGACTCAGTCCCCAAGGGCCACCCTCATCACCAACAAGCTTTACAAACAGAAGAAGGTTTGCAGAACTGACAGCGGGCCCCAAGGTTCACACAAGGAAGGGAAGGCCCACGAGCACCTCTCCAGAAACACCACAGCTTTGGGAAGGTCCCTGAGCTTGGAGGCCTGGCACATGGCCCTGTTGGCCTGAAGCAAGTCACTAGGGCCTCACTTTCCCATCCTATAAAATGGGAAGGCAAACATCTGTCTACTTGGCCACAGTGCAAATAGGCCAACAATGGTTTGTGGAGAAGCCTCACACACTCCTTCTATA
Source organism: Nannospalax galili (assembly GCF_000622305.1). Lineage (NCBI taxonomy): Eukaryota > Metazoa > Chordata > Mammalia > Rodentia > Spalacidae > Nannospalax > Nannospalax galili. Next base: position 2,066,545 of record NW_008351649.1, on the reverse strand, counting down.
GCCACACACCTATTAAGCTCCAGCTGTAAGCAGGGTCACACACACACACACACACACACAGTTTTTTGAAGCAGGGTCTCATGTAGCCTAGGTTGGCCTCAAATTCACTGAGGCTGGCCTTGAACTTCTGATCTTCCTGCCTCTAACTCCTAAGTGCTGGGATTATAGGCATGTATGACCACATCTGGTTTATGTGGTGCTGTAGATCAAAACTAAGGCTTTATGTATGCTGGGCAGGCACTCTACCAGCCAAGCTACATCGCCACTCAGCTCCCTATAAAGGTATCTGCAGACAGGAGAAGGATATAAGGTTGTCCTTGTCCCTAAAGTACACTCCTAAGTGCCACTGACATGCCTGGTGCCTCTGACCAGACTGCACCAGCTCCATGGATGCTGTCAGAGTCCTGATGGCCTCTGTCCTGACAGGGAAGCCAAGTTGAGGCGCCAGACTTCCACGGTGGAGCTGGAGGAGCGTGGGCAAAAGCGAGTGGGCTTTGGCAATGACCGGGAGAGGATGGAGATGGCCTTCCTACGGACCCAGCGGCTGCTGCGCCAGAGGCGGAACTGGAGGGCCCTACGGCAACGGGTAAGGCACTGGGGAGACCCTCACCTCGGATCTGGGACCACATGCCTCGTCCTCACTCTCACCTCCTTCTCAGAAGGAATCCAGGAAAGGGGACTGGAGTCTTGGATTCAAATCCTGATGCCCCTACCCTCAGCTGTGTGATCTGGGAAGGGGATGGTCAACTCCTGAGGCTCACCTTCTCATCTGTGACATGGGTGTGGTTAGAAAAGCTCTGTGCTGAGGTAGAAATGAAATGAGTTTGGGTTTGTAGAGTGACTTCCCGGTGTCTACAAGACCTTCAGAAAATGTTCCTGGCTATTGTGAGGGGTCTCCCCTTCCCAGGCTTCTTCATATAATTCCTATTTCTCATATATTAGCTCACTTAATCCTTACTATAACCTCACGAGGGTGAGTAAATGCTGTCATCATCCCCATTTTACAGGCAAAGAGACTAAGGCCCTGTCTATGGCCCTCTAGCTAGTAAGGGCACAGCCAGCTCCTCCTAGAGCTCAGTCCCTGTCCACCGGTCAGTGCTGCCTCAAGATGGGGTTGAGGGCTCAGCCAGAGACTGAGTGTAAAGGGAAAAGATGAGGGGACTCCCTGGCCCCTAGAGTCACACATGCCCCTTCACCTCCAGACAGAGGAGAAGGTCCAAGAGGCCAAGGAGCTAATCGAGCTATGCTCTGGCCGGGGCCCCTGGTTCTGGATCCCACTTCGCTCACACGCTGTCTGGGAGCACTCTACAGTCCTGCTGACCTGTACCGTCCAGGGTTCGTTTCCCTTCCAGGTCACCTGGTAAGTCGCTGGAGCTAGAGACAGAGTCCTCAGTCTCCCTCCATGCTCAGCTTGTGAGTTCTTTGCAGCCTTACATCTTCCCCCAAGGTTCCTCTGCCTTACTTAGCAAGGCCAGAGCCCACAGACCCTGCCCACCCCACACACAGAGCAACAGCTGCCAGGGAGCCTGGGCTGCCTCAGGCCTGGGCTATTCTTAGCCACCTCCCCCATAAGTCTGGGGCTGGAAGCCTGGACCCCTGAAGAGCCAGTCCTTGTAAAAATATGATTCTGGTGGTATGAGGAGGCAGCTGCTCTAAGCTGGGTGTCTCCAGGGCTGGAGACTGTGTTGGGAGGCAGGACAGGGAGTCTGGAAACTGGAGAGGAGGTTGGGAGAAGGGGCTTAGACCTGGGCTGGGAGCCTGAAGTTTCAGGCCTTGCTTTTTCTCTGCTACTTAACCTTTCTGGTCCTCCATAGCATTCTATGGGAGCCTCTAGGAGGGGGGTTGGCTTCTGCTCCTGCCAACAAGACCAGCCCCACAGGGCCCAACATTCCTGAAAGAGTAGAGAAATCAAGGCTGGGTCCCTTTAGCCCCGGTGACCCTGGTGGCCCCTGGAGCTCTTGACTCTGAGGGCTGGTTTTGCATTTTCTATCACCTGGAGCAGGCCCACATGTAGCCCTGGGGCTGGCCTCTAAATGTTTTGTCTAAGCCCCAATAGAGGTCCAGCCCCTGCTTGAGAGAAAGATCCTGGCTTGTCAGGGGCGTCTATTCATTTGGCAACTGTTGAGCACTTCCTGGATGCAGAGGACTCAAGCATACAGCGTCACCTGGCGAGGCAAACATTGTAACAGGTCAGCTGCACAAACTTGAACTGGTGTCCCAGAGGAAGGACATGTCATTGGAGGTGGGAGGGGAGGATCTAATCTCAAGGCACACTTTTAGCTAAGGTCTTCACAGATGGAATCCAGCGGCTGTACTTAAGGCTCCATATGAACTAAGGCAGGAAAAACAGAAGTCAAGGTATGTGGGTAGGGGGAGCCCAACACCCTGTGGGGTGCCAGAAACCTGGGTCAGGGGTACAGGAGGGAGAGGTAAGGAGAAAGGACAGCAAGTGCTAGAAAACAGGCCGGGCCAGACGGGAGCACTGCGACTGTCCAGCCCAGGTATGAAGTGTTGGGGGCAGGCAACAGTGTCCTATCCTCAACTCCAGGGTCAGCAACAAGATGAAACATGCTCAGGGAGGGACACAGGAAACTTCAGATGACATATTAGAAACCCCAAGCATCTGGGGCTCTGGTCAAGATCTGGTCAAATTAAGGGAGGCCTATTCTGGCCATGGTTAGCCATAGAAATGAACCTTGAATCTAACTGGACTGGCTAGAACCAATCTATCAGATCAAGCATCGTTTAAAAAATAAAATCGGGCTGGAGAATTGGCTCAGTGGTTAAGAACCCTGGCTGCTCTTGCAGTGGACTCAAGTTCTATTCCCAGCACCCACATGGTGGCTAACAACCATCCATAACTCCAGTTCCAGGGGAGCCACTGCCCACTTCTGATCTCCATGGGCACTGCATGACACTGTGCACTTACACACACACTTATACACATAAAATAAAAATAATAAAATTAAAAAAAAAAAATAGGCTGGGCGTGGTGGCGCACACCTTTAATCCCAGCACTCAAGACACAGAGGCAGGCAGATCTCCGAGAGTTCAAGGCCAGCCTGGTCTACATAGTGAGTTCCAGGACAGCTGAGGCTACAGAGAGACCCTGTCTCAAAAAGACCAAAAAAAAAAATTAAATAAATAAATAAAATCTAAGCCAGGCATAGTGGCACACAACTTTAATCCCAGCACTCAAGACACAGAGGCAGGCAGATCTCTGTGAGATCAAGGCCAGCCTAGTCTACCTAGCTAATTCCAGGTCAACTGGGGCTACAGGAAGATCCTGTCTCAAAAAAATAAAAATAAAATCTAACATCGGGAGGCTGAAGCTTGAGATTCCTAAGTCTGAAACCAACCTGGACTACATGGTGAAATGGTGTCTCAGGAAACAAACAAGGATTTAGACAAATATTAAGACTCTCTTATGAGGCCTCTCAGGCTTGAGACAGGGCAGGATGAGGCTGAGGGCCAGCAGTATAGCCCATGCCCAGAGCTGCAGCTGCTGCATCTTGGGAGAAAAGCAGAGCCTGGCCAGCCTGAGGTGTCTGGAATGTTCCTGACAGGTGTAGGCTGGGGGCCTGGCCCTCAGAACTGGAGGAGGTACGTGCCCAGATTAGGCACTACCCTCCCCATAGGAGACTTAGCTGGGCCCCTTTCCTAAGTGGGTACAGCCTGGGACAGAGTGGCTGTGCCTCTGTTTAGTTGCCATGGAGACAAACAGGGCACCCAGAGGGGCCAGGTCAAAGGAAGGCGGTGTTCTGAAGCTAGAGCGCCCTCTGCTGGCCAACAAAGGCACTCTCCTCTTCAACCTCAAGACCGGCCCAGGGGCAGGGAGAGCCATTTCTGTTCTTGCTCCTGTCATCATTCAGTGGCCGCTGGTTCACAGAGGCCCAGAGGAATAGACTTGCCCAAGGTCACACAGAAAACTGTGTCATGAACCCAGCCTCGGGGCTGGAGAGATGGCTCAATGGTTAAGACCATCAGCTGCTCTTGCAGAGGACTCGGGTTTGATTCCCAGTACCCACATGGAGGCTAACAACCGTCCATAACTCCAGTTCCAGCACAACACAGGTGTAGTTACACACATGCAGGCAATACTCATACACATAAAATAAAAATAATAAATTTAAAAATTTTTTTAAAGAAAAAGAACCCAGCCTCCCAACCTTCAGCCTTAATCTCTTAGGCCTCTAGACCCACAGGCCACCTTGCTGTCTAGTCAGCACATTGCCAAGAATGAGACCCAAGTCTGCAAAAAACAAAGGCAGTATCCACCAGACTACCGTAATCCACATGACTACCCTCAGGAAGTCTTAAAAATATTGAGGAGCAGGGCTGGAGAGATGGCTCAGCGGTTAAGAACACTGACTGCTCTTGCAGAGGACCCGGGTTCAATTCCCAGTACCCACATGGTGGCTACAAACAGTCCTTAACTCCAGTTCCAGGGGACTCCGAAGCCCTCTTCTGATCTCCAAGGCATTTCACAACACAGGTGCACTCACATACATGCAGGCAATGCACTCATACACATAAAATAAAAATAATAAAATAAAATAAAATATATTGAGGAGCTGTCAGTAAAGTGCTTGCCGCACAAACATGAGTTCAATCCCTATAACCTATTTAAAAAAAAAAAAAAAGCCAGGTGTGGTGGTGCATACTTGTAATCCCAGTGCTGGGAAGGTAGGAAGGTAGGATAGGTAGATCCCTAGGGTTTGCTGGCCAGCCATCCAAACTGGAACCCAAGTTCCAGGCCCTGTTTCAAAAACGAAGGTAGTTAGCTCCTGAGAAAGGACACCAAAATTGTCCTCGGGCCTCCACATACATGTGAGTACACATGTTCACACATGCTCATATGAACAGGCACATACAAAAAAATATTGGAGATGAGCTTGGAATGTGGCTCAATAGTAGAACACTTTCCTAACATATACAAGTCCCAGGGTTCAATTCCTAGCAGCACTACACACCAACACACACACACACACACACATACACACACAAACACACACACGTCCAAGTCCTAGACCCAATGGTTTTAACTTCATTGTTCCTGTACACAGAGTCCTGAGTATGAAGTTGCTTTGTTTTGTTTTTTAAAGAAAAATATACTTTACACTGGGCGTGGTGGCATGTGCCTTTAATCCTAGCATTCAGGAGGTAGAGGCAGGTGGATCTCTGTGAGATGGAGGCCAACCTGGTCTATATAGTGAGTTCCAGGCCAGCTGGGAACCCTGTCTCAAAAAAAAAAAAACAAGATGTATATTCTTTATTTTATGTGAACAAATGTATATTTTATGTGTGTATATGGTATATATCACCTGCATGTATGTAAGTGTACCCATGTTGTGCAGTACCCCCAGAGGTCAGAAGAGGTCATCAGAACCCCCTGGAACTGGAGTTACGGATGGTTGTTAGCTGCTGTGTGGGTGCTGGGAACTAAACCGGGGTCCTCTGGAAGAGCAATCAGTGCTCTTAACCCCTGAGCCATCTCTCCAATCCCTGTTGTGGTTTTTTAAATCAGCTTAAATATGATAGAACTTTGTTTTTCTTCTTTATGTCTGAATGCAGACAGCACCACTGGGTGGTGCTGGCCAGTGATCAACACAGAGCTGAAGCTTTGCAACCCTCCTGCCCAGGGCCATGTCTCCACAGACACCATGTCTCCACAGGTACAAGAATGACATTCGTATAGATCCCCGCCTCTTTCCTGCGGGCAAATACCACATTACCAACAACTACGGGCTACTGACCCTGGAGATCAGGAGGTGAGTCTGTGAACCCAGAATGACCCATGACTCCATGACCCTGGGCCCGACACGACTGAGGCCATAGCTGGACTCCTTCACCCCCAAGCCCTTTCTGGGCACTGGTGTCTGGGTTTATCTCATCCTCTGAAGTGGGGTGGAGGGGCATTGTCACATTTATTAAAATATGGTTCCTCGAAGGGACTTCCCCCTCCCTCAGTCTCCAGAGAGTCAGATTAAGTAGGTCTGAATGGGATCCAGAAGCAGTGTGTATTGGCATTACACACACACACACACACACACACACACACACACACACACACAAACTTCAGGTGCCTTGGAATACACAATGAGAAATTCAGACTGAATACTGCACTAGACATGCTGGGAAAGCTTCTTGCTGGGGAATGGAAAACAAACCTTCATATACATACACATGTACACACAAGCAAACAAGGGGCAGTGGGTAAAGGAGAGGGTTAGATGGCCTTCCAGGAGATGAGGAGTCTTCAGCCTGATTCTAAAGAAAGAAACAGATGTGTGGAAGGAGGGCTACATGGGGGCGCTTAAGCCCAACCTCCCCCAGTATCTGCCACTCTGCTTGAACAAGCAGCCCCGAGGCTCTCCCTGTGCTGGCTGCTCTCCACAGAGGCTCATAACCCACTCAAGGAAAGTGTTCTCACCACCATATTCAAAACAGGCTCAGGAAGGTTGTGGGTCTTGCCCACCTGATGCAGGGTCTGGATTTGGCCAGATCTGTTGTCTGGCTTCCTTCTAACCCATCAAGCCCTCTAAGTTAGCCATCACAGGCCTCTGAGACACAAAGATGAGTAGGAAGTTGATCCTTCCTCCAGAAGCACAGTGGGTACTCCGACCTGACTTTAGTACCTGACCTGTGAGTTTAAGCAATGAGGTGTCACAGGCTGCACAGTCAGAGAAGGGGCCTTCAAAGGACCCTGACCATGACGTCATCCTTGAAGCAAGAGGGATTCTTGCCCTGTGTGCCAGGGGCACCAAGGCTCTTGGCTTGCTGAGGGGGTGCACATGGGTACCTCTTTACCACCTACTCTGTCATCAGGGTCCCCTTGGAGGGAACGAGCCCATTCTACTAGGCACATACAGGGTCAGCCTGGATGGTGGTGAGACCCAGGCCTGAGATCCAAACCTGGGCACCATGCCCTGTTCTGGCACAGACCAGCAGTATGCCTTGGCAAGTCTGCTGCCGTGTGTGAAAGGAGGAAGCCCAGTTCCAGAATTCTGATGTGAAACTGTCAACAAGGCAGGAAGTAGTACCTAGAGAGCACCACAGGTGAGCTGGGTTGCATTTCAGTTGCTGTGTGATTCTGGGAGAGTCACTTTACCTCTCTGATTCTCCAGAGTCGGTAATAACAACACAGTGTGATGCATGATATTTTCAAATCACTCTTCCCTGGGCTAGTTTTGGCTGGTGTTAGGTTTTCCAGAATTTCAGAAAAGTACAGTGACTGGCTCAAAGACACACAGCCTAGGTTTTTTTCCCTGTACCACCAAGGCTCTCTTTCCACCCAGTCTATCCCATCCACAGAGGGGATTTGCATTCTCCATGGAGTCCAGCAGTCCTGGGGAACTTTTCCCTTTTCATCTTTTCAGATGCACGGTTGAGGACTCAGGCACCTACACTGTGCTGGTAAAGAATGCCTACGGCCAGGCCTCCGCCTTCGCCAAAGTCCTCGTCCGCAGTAAGTCCATCAGTTCCCACAGGCCAGGCCCCAATTAGCCCATGACCAGCAGACGAAGTCATGGGCCTGTGGTTACACTTGAAGAAAGGGTGAAGGTATTGAGCTGGGATTAGGGACCAAGGCAGCCACAGAACTGACAGAGCCTCCTCCCTCAGATTGGTGAGGACAGCTGGGTGGGGCAATAGAGAGGTGAAAGCCTCTGTCCCTGGAGTTTGATGTGGAGAGCAACCAGGTGAGAGAAGGGGACTGACTTTCCTGAGTACACACTGTACACTGAGTACACAGGGTCTGTCCATCCTGAGCTGGCTTTGAGCTAGGCTCTGTCCAGAATCATTGAAGGCATGAATCATTCACCAAGCTTTGTATGAATTGGGTGGATGGACTAGAAAAAAGAAGATTGTCCTCCAAACTGAGGCAGTCCTTAGGCCAGCCCACAAAACAGACTAGATTTCAACCCCTACTGATCCTTAGCAGATACCTTTGTGCAAAACGACAGTTCAAGGTGACCTCACCATGAGCATGTTGGTCCCACCAGATTGGGCATGGGACTCAGCTGAGGGCCTCCAAGAGGGTAGAGACCCTTGCTGAGGGTCTCCTGGAGCAGAGGCAAAAGCTAAGCCCTCCACTCCCAACCTGCCCTTTTTGGCTTCTAGTATACAGTTCCTGGTCGGACTTGTCCCCTCCTAGAGGTTGCCCGTGAGCATCTGAAATCACAACCTACAGCAGGGCAGATACCCAGACGTCAACCAGACCCCAGTCTCCATCCTGGCTCTGCCTCAGCTGGTTGTGTGAGCCTCAGAAGCTGCCTAACTTCTCTGAGCTACTACTGTCTTCTCCCTGTACAATGGGGCCCGGTCTCCTCCAGCAGATGCTCCCGCTAATTCAGCCAAATGGGGCATATAAAGCTTGGTAAACAGTAGGCTCTTGGAAAAGGAAAATGTCCCTTGTCACTCTGGGAATGCTACATCCTGCCTTCATGGCTCTGAGAATGAGAGACCTCAGATATGTACACATATACACACATGCACACACACACACACACACACACACTCCCAGGGCAGCTGTCCAGCCCCACCCCTCCTCACTTCTCAGGATCCTAGCTAAACTGCCCTTTGCAGCCCTCCACCCTCTGCCCATTCCCAAAATAGTTCTTGGGAGGCAGCTATCCCTGCCACCCAGTCAGGCACTCTGTGTGAACATTTGAGCTGCCCCATAGGCTGTGCCCAGAATGTAGACCAAGGTCACACACCAGGCCCTGTGTCCCTCTACCCAGCCCTCCCTCTCTCCCTCCTTCCGTAACTATGCCTATCCCTCCATCTAGGTCAGCAACTTGAGGATCCCCACCTTGAGCATCTGCTCACAGATACTGCCACTGCTCCTCTGTCTCATCTCCATGGTGACTTGGGGAGTGGGGGCTTATGTAGATGGCCCTGGGCCAGGAGGCAGGAACCAGGTTCCAACACTGAGTCTCCCACTTACTCTGTGTGCCGCCTGGAGCCGGCCTGGACCTCGCTCTGAGGAGCCGGGTCATATCATGTCTCAGGCTGCTAGGGCTAGTGGGTGACTCTGCCTCAGTTTCCTCACCTGTATGAGTGGATAATGATGGTTCTGGAGAGCGAGGCTGCTGTGAGGATTGATGGAGTTAAGCACTTGGGGCCAGCTGCTCTTGCCTGGCTCAGGGGGTCATGCCCATTTCACCTTTAACTTCCAGTCAGCTCTGGCGGTACCCATCCCTCCAGAGTCTCTGGCCAGGCTTCTCCCCGTCTGGACTAAGGAGAGAAACCAGCATTTATAGAGCACCTAATGTGTGTCAGGTCCTGAGGGCCTTATTCATAGAAAAACATTCATTCATAACGCACCATTGTCAGGGAGCAATCACGCTGCCATTTTACTGATGAAGAAGCTAAGGAACAGAAAGATAAAGGATAAAGGACTTTCCCCAGAGTTGTTTCATGGGCCAGAACTTAAACCCACACCCAAAACCATGCCTCAAAATACAGTAGGGTTATGTAGTCTGAGCCCTCTCCAGCTGCGTTTGTCTTGGGTTTTCAGCTTACCTGGGGAAGGATGCTGGCTTCGACTCTGAGCTCTTTAAACGTAAGTGGACTGGGAACAGGGAGGAGGGCATCTGGGGTCTCCACAGCCCACCTCGGAACAGAGCCACCCATTGCCCACAAAAGGCTGTCCACAGGAGACTGTCACGAGGTGCTGGCCCCAAGCTGCCATGCTGGCTTACCTGGTCCCCTCTGCACCTCCAGGCCCCCTTTCTCTTTTGATACCTCCCATTGGGAACTATGAGTTCTGACCCATAAGAATGGGGCCACCCCAGGAATGTCCTTGTTTCCCCAAGACAGTCTGTCATCTCAAAAGACGTGGGTCTCACATTTCTGTCCCTATCCCAGGATCGATGTTTGGTCCCAGTGCAGAATTCACATCGGTGCTGAAGCCAGTCTTTGCTAGGGAGAAGGAACCTTTCTCCCTGACCTGCCTGTTTTCAAATGATGTGTTAGATGCAGAACAGAGAATCCAGTGGTTCAGAGACGGTAAGGCCTTTGGAGGCAGCCCTTCTGTGGCTCAGTTGAGACCCAGAGGGATGGGAAACCGGAGGGGGATCAGATCTAGCTTCCCTCTAAACCCTGAGACAGCCCTACTACTATCCCAGGAGTCAGCCTGCCCCCGGGGCCACCAGCTGTCTCAGTCTCTTTTCCTGCTGCTGTGATAAAAATCCTCTGGCAAAAGCAACCCAAGGGAGAAAGGGCTTATTCCAGCTGACAGTTCAGGGGTGCAGTCCATCATGACAGGGGAGTCAAGACGGCAGGAGATGAAGCAGCCAGTCACATTGTATCCACAGTCAGGAAGCAGAGAGTGACAGGGGAATGCTCTTGCTCAGTCCCTTCCTCCATTTATGCAGTCCAGAATCCCAGTCAGGGAAAGGTGCCACTTAAAATAGGCAGACTTTCCCACCTCAATTAAAGCAATCAAGATAATCCCCTACAGGCAGGCCCAGGTGACTCCAGAGTCTACCCAGTTGACAATTAAACTATTACACCAGTCATCCACAGGGTGCCAGTCTCTGCTTTGGGGCAGAGACAGGGCGGGTACAGATCAGCATGGGCTCAGGGAGCTGTGTGTCAGAGAGGGGACTATAACCACTGCCAGTGGGGTCTGCCCAGGCAGCTATGGACATGGATTACCACCACCCTAGGGTAAGAAATAACAGTCAAGGCAAAGAATCCAGAGGCCAAGGCCAGGGGGCAGAACAGGTCACAATGTCAGAGCAGGCTGTGTGGCTAACACAGGACCTTTCTGTGACAGTGTATGGATCAGGGTAAAGAGCTCCAGGATGTTCCGGGAAAGGGCTAGAGCAGACTGACCCTTCGACCTTGACTGTGACTAGGCCTGTAGCCTAAAGACAAGAAGCACATCCTCCTCCTCCTCCCCTCCCCCATCTTCCTTGCTTTGACTCCAGGGAGGTGGCACCTGCTGGGGGTGGGTGGATGGAGGAGCCCTAAGGAACAGCTGCAAAACCAAGGCCTGTGTGTTTTCCCAAACCTGTCCATCATCCAGAATAGAGTGCTGACAGGAAGGAGGAGCCTCTGTGGGGACCAGAGAAAAGACAGCTCTCCAGGGCAGCTCAGGGCAAGGCCATTCCAGGGCCCTACTCAAGATCTCACTCATGGATCCCTGTCTCTCCTCAACCAGCCCTCTGCCCTCCTCACTAAGACCCTAACTTTCTCAATGAGATCCTGGTCCTTTCCTGAGCCCCCACCTCTCAGTAAGCCCCACTTTCTTCATTAAGATTGCAACTCATGCCAGGGGTGGTGGCACAAGCCTTTAATCCCAGCACTTGGGAGGTAGAAGCAGGCAGATCTTTGTGAGTTCAAGGCCAGCCTGGTCTACATAGCAAGCTCCAGGCCAGCCAGGGCTACAGGGAGACCCTGTCTCAAAAAGACAAAAAAAAAAAAAAAAAGATTGCAACTCATAGCTCAGTTGACAGAGTGTTTCCCTAGCATCCAAGAAGCCCTGGGTTCCATCCCCAGTACCACATAAACCAGGACCAGTAGCATATACCTGTAATCCCAGTACTCAGGAAGTAGAAATGGGGGGATCTGACATTTAAGGCCAGCCTGGGCTACATGAGACTCTGTCTTAGAAAAAAAAATTTTTTAATCAGCTTTCATCTACTGAACCCCCTCACTGAGCCCCCACAGCTCACACAAGCCCCGTCTCTTTGCTCTACCTTTTTTCCCTGCTATTCTCTAAACCCTCACTCCATCCATGAGCCTCACACTCACCAAGCTCCATTATCTCCCAGCTCTCTCAGAAGAGAGTTTAGCTACCACCATGACAAAGCCTTGAAAATCCTTAATCCCCTTGCCAACCTCCCCCCACCCCAACACACACACACACAAGCTAAGCCTCAAGGCTGTAGTCACATCGACCTTCTCTATGCCTGGTCAGGACCTCCAGGTCCCTCAAGCATCTATGAGTTCCCAGGTGAGGCCAGGATCCCCCTTGAACTCACACTGGGCCCCCTTCTTCTCCACAGGCAGGCTACTGAGGTCCTTGGCACGTAGGCAGATCCTCTACGCAGACCACCAGGCCTCTGTGAAGGTGTCCTGTGCCTACAAGGAAGATGAGGGACTCTACACAATCCAAGTGTCCTCACCCTTTGGGCCTCAGGAGCAGAGTGCCTATGTGTTTGTAAGAGGTAAGGAGCAGTGGTTAGTAGGGGCATCTGGACCCAGAGACCACGGCTCTGCCTTGAATTATAGGGGGACGTGGCCAAGGCCCAAGCACTCTCAAGACCCTGGTTCCTCTGCTATGAGAGTGTTGGGTTAGTCTCTTAGGGTCTCTGGAGCATCATCCTGTGAGTCCAAAGGGACACGTCAAAATCTCCACAGTCTCCAAGAAGAGACTTGGTGGGAACCAGGAGGGAGGGCTTTGTGCATTTTGCACAGGGTTGGAAGGTTCTGGTCACTGGTTGAGTTCTGCCTCCTGGTGTTTGAACTCCGTATATATTCAATTCTGGTTTGCCCACTTTGTGAGGTAGGTGCCCTCAGACATGTTGCTTTACCTCTACGAGACTCAGTTTCCCTACTTACAAAGTGAGGTTGCTCTGGGTTTGAAGGTTATGTCATCTCTTTGGGTGCCTGGTATGAAATGGGCACCTAATAAATGATACTGCCGCTCCTCCCCCAGATGCTGCTCTTGGTGGAGGCCGGGCTAGTCCTCAGGCCCTGGTCCTCTAAGAGGACTCAGGAGAAGAGGGTGTTGGGGGTGGGGGAATTGGACTAGTTGCTAAATGGCCTCAGTCTGAGGGTGAGCCATTGGTTTCTCCCTCCTGGGATTTAGATGCTGCAGCCGAGATGCCAGGAGCCCCAGGCTCGCCGCTCAACATCCGGTGCCTGGATGTGAACAGAGACTGCCTGATCCTGAGCTGGGCACCACCCAGCAACACCCGGGGCAGCCCCATCACTGGCTACTCCATTGAGCTGTGAGTGGCACTCTGATATGGCAGAGCCCCTAAGGAAGAATGCTGCCTGGTCTGGGAACAAAGGGCTGGAAGGGGAGGTCTCAGGAACTCTCATCCCTGCCTCTCAGACAGGGCAAAGGGACCAAACATGGGGTAGATAGAATTTAGGGACGGTGGAGGACCTCCAAACCTCTTTCTCACTGATGCATGAAAAAAAAAAGGGGCAAAAGAGTTAAGTATTTTGATATCTGAGCATGTGTGAATTTGGTGGCTAGATCAGGCCCTAGGGAGGGACACACTATGAGAAGGGGAAGGACAGATGGAGGGACAAGTCCTCCAACCCTCTTTACATGCTGTGGACTCTGAAGCTGCAGTTAAGAAAAAAACAAGGCCCTAGCAGTTGAGGAGACAGTGACTGCCATGTGCCGCCTGGGCCTGCACCGAGCTCTCTTGCTTTCTGTGCATGCTTGGTTGTAGAGTGACCCTCAGGGCTACTGGGAGGACAAGATGAAGGTAGATATGGAATATCCAGCATGCCCCCAGGGACACAGCAAGCTCTCTAGCACTTGCAATCAGCATGGTGATGGGAGATGGTGAAAGGCCTCCTGAATGTGCTGGCCCCAGGCTAGAGTAAGGGTTTTAAGTGGAAGAAGATGGTCATGGACACAAGGCAACTTACAAACAAATGTGCTGCCCAGTGCAAGAAACAGCTCCTGCAGAGGCTCAAACCGGGAACGTATGAGACCTAGACAGAGCTGAAAGCCAGGCTGTCTCTTGCAGATGCCAGGGTGACTCCGAAGAATGGGTACCCTGCTGTGAGGCCCCTGGGGGGACCTGTCGGTGCCCAGTCCAAGGCCTCATTGAAGGGCAGAGCTACCGGTTCAGGGTGAGAGCCATCAGCAAGGCAGGCAGCAGCCTCCCCTCAAAGGCTTCAGAAGTGGTTGTCATGGGCGATCATGATGCACTTCAGAGGAAGACAGGTGAGTACACAGAGGACATTGTAGGCATCAGGGCACTCAGGACTGACTGCCTCAACAAGAGAGAGGTGGCGTGGTTCCCGTTCTGAGTGTTGTGACAAAAACAGCTTAAGGAAGTGTTTGTTGTGGCTCACAGTTTGAGGATGAGTCCATCATGGCAGGGAAGGCATGACACCAGGAGCATGAGGCAGCTGGTCACATTGCATCTGTGATTGGGAGGGAGAGAGAGAGAGAGAGAGAGAGAGAGAGAGAGAGAGACTGGTGCCCACTTTGCTCTTTCCTTTTTACTCAGTGCAGAACACCAGCCCATGAATAGCACTATCAACATTTAGGATGTGTCTTTCCACTTCAGTTGACCCAACCTAGGAATTCCCTAAAAGTTTGTTTCCATGGTGATTATAAATCCTCTCCAATATTAACCATCACAGGGACATACAGCCCAGCCTTCAGGAAGGCCTAGCCTGTTACAGAAGAGACACCATTCAGGCCAGTCGAATGGAAAGTTTACAGCCTTATTCTTATGTACCCCTAGTCTGGTGGGGGAGACAGAGTCTCATCCTGAGGAATCCTTAATCTGAGGGGGAAGAAATAGCTAGTCTGGTGGAAGGAGCCAGCCTCATCCCTGAGAGACACGTGGGAGGACCATAGCTTCTTCTTCAGTCTGAGGGGAGGTGGCCACTCTGCCTTTTGGAACCCCATCCCAGGGAGTGTTGGGAACATAGCTCTCAGACCTTAGAAGTCACCCTGCCTTGGGTTTGCACCAACTCTGTGGAATCCAGTCACATCATTCCTGATGTCTGTATCCATCTGCCCCAAGAACCTAAGAGCAACAGGGCCCACTTTGGATTCTGAGAAAACTGGGCTCAGAAAGCCCCAACCGGAGGCAACATGGCCAGGGCTGCCAAGCCAGGTGGGGCCAGGCAGGATGCAGAACCTGAAATGGGGCAGGTGCTGATTGACTCTTGATCCAATCCCTTGTGCTCTGTCCTCCCTCTTAGAGATTTCCTTTGACCTGGGCAGCAAGATCACCATCAACGAGGATGATTTTGAAGGTATGTGTGACCTTCCCTGCAGCTGGCCTCTGGCAACCAGCTCCACAGCTCTAGGATTCAAGTTCACTGACTGGCAAAGCAGGGAAGCTAACCATCCCAGGATGTGGGAAGGTACAGGCAAGAAGGTCCACTCAGAGAAGGCCAAGTGCTGGGCCTGTATGTCCTTGGAAGAAATGGCCTATAGAAAAGGGCCCTGGGTAGGGCCTCAGGGGACCAGGACCTGGCACTGGCTCTGTCTGGACTTGCTGGGTGAGCTGGAACAAGTCCCTACCCGTCTCCAGGCACCTATTCCCCTGTCTGTGGAATACAGAGCTGAGATTAAGGGTCTTTGAAGTCCTACCCAACTCTGCCCTGAATGACTCTATTTCCAGATGCTGTAACCATCCCCTCACCCCCTACCAATGTCCGCGCCAGTGAGATCAGAGAGAACTATGTGGTTCTGAGCTGGGAAGAGCCTCGCCCCCGGGGCAGAGCCCCTCTGACTTACTGCCTGGAGAAGGTACGAACCCCAAGGAACAGCCCCAAGAAGGAGGCAGGCTATGGGATCTGTGGTAAGGGAGGTGCAGAATGTGGAGAACCCCATTCCTGGGGTCTACAGAGATGAGAATGTCTGCCTAGAAGAGCTTGAGCAAAGCCCTACCCTGAGGCAGGGGAATGGACTTTTGTGGTGACCTCCAACCCTGAAAGCCCAGGTACTCCTTAGGGGCAGACAGCTGTAACAGCTGATAAGATCCACTTTCCAGGCACCTCCCTACCCCCAGGTCAACCACACAGGGCCATGCTTAGGGTTCAGGACCTCTTCTTCACCAGAACGTGTTGGATAGGAAGTGAAGGTTGTTTTCACCAGACAGGGGCACATGGCATGACTAGCACTAGGAAATGGCCTTAAAACTAGGCACAGAGATGGAACAGGAGAGACTGGTGGAGGCAGAGGGGAGGAGGCAAGGCAGAGTAGAGGACAGCGTGGGTGCTGGGATTCAGTCAGCTCCAGGTTCTGCTGTGTGAGTCTGAGCCAGTTTTGTAATCTCTCTGAGACTCAGTGTCCTCAATCCTAGATTGGAAAGCCTGCCCTGGGAGAGAAAGGAAACACCACATAGCCAGGGCCAATCACTGCCTCTGGATAGGTGCACCCAACTCCCGTCCTTGAAGGCACAGTCTGTCTTCTTTATCTGTTGTGCCCAGCATGGCACCCAGCACATCGTAGGTGACATAAGGGTTTACTAAATTCATGAATTTAAAATGTTCAAAGAGGTATCTCTCTTTGATTGTCCAGAGAAGTCCTGTTTTCACACTCACAGGTAACCAGCCCCAGTTCCCAGCATAGGAGAGCTCCAGATAATTGAAAATTTTGAGGCTGGAGAAAAGGCTCAATCAGTAAAGGCTTTGCTGCATTCAGATCTCCAGCACCCACATAAATAGCCAAGCATGCCAGTGTTGTGACTATAAACCCAGCGCTGGGGAAGGCCGAGACAGGAGGATCCCCAGCTCTTGCTGGTCAGTCAGTCTAGTCAATCGGTGAGCAGCAGGTTCAGTGGGAGATTTTGTCTCAAAAAAATAAAGTGGAAAGTGGTTGAAGAAGATACCCAGTGTCATCTGTGCCCCCCAACACACATGTGCATGCACAACCCCACATACAAACATACACACAAAAGAGAAAACTGGTATCCCGAGCTATGGAATGAAATGGTGAAGACCTTGAGGTCAGACTCTAGGGCTCAAAGCCTTTCTCTGTTCATCAGTGGCAGTGTGACATTGGGCAACTCATTTTTGTTCCTCCATGCATCAGTTTCTTGTCCATTACAATGTTCATAATAATGATACACACCTTGTAGGTCCAAGGGAGTTAGAGTGTATGAAGGGAGCAGAGCCTGGTGCACAGCAGGTGCTTGGTGGTGTCCACTGATGTTAGTGATTGTTTGGCTTTGTTAGGTTCTAGGTCACAATACCAGGTGGGCCTTAGAAAAGAAAGGCATGGAGGCAGGTCAGTGGGTCCCTGGTGTTTCTGGGCCCCAAGCCTCAGGCCTAGACTTGGCAGAAGTGCTCACTGATCACACAGCCACCCACTGCAGCTTTCCACCTTGCATCTACCCTGCCAGTCAGGACCAATGGCTGCCCTCTGAGTCCCTGATACTGCATGAGTGAGCAGGTCTGGTGCCACCCACATGTGAGTTCCCATACTGTAACTGCATCTTATTAGATGTGTGGCTTTGGACAAGTTAGCAAAAGTCCCTGAGTTTCCTCACTGGTGTGGAAATTAACAATCCCCTTGTAGAGGTATTCTGCAAATCCATCCGCTTGGACACTCATTCTCCCATGTGCCAGGGCTATTTCTGGTCCTGGGGACATGGCAGAGTTGGGGGGTAGGGGGAGATGAGAAACAAGGTGAGGTGGTAAAAGATAAAGACATGAGCCCATTGGCTAATGGGAGGCGCCAAGGAGAACAGCATGAAACAGGGAGGGCTGCTGACATTTTAGACATGGCCCGAAAGCCTCCCCAGAAGATGGGTTCTAAGAAAGAGCCTAAGGAGTTAGGGAACCAAGAACATTACAGAACATTCTAGGTAGAGGCTTTGGCGAGTGCAAAGCTCAGAGACAGAACCCAGGCTTCCAGGGAGCAACAGGAAGACCCTGGGCTATGGTAGGTAGACAAGGGGAAGTGACCATGGCCAGGCCACAGGGCAGCATTTGGTAGCAGGTCAGGAGGACATGGGGGCTTGGAAGGGTCTGAGCAGACAGGGGACTGATCTGGCCTATTTCTATAAAGGATATTTTCTATAAAGGATCTCTCTTATCTCAAAAAGCAAAACAAAATCAGTAAGAGTGGCTGAAGCAATGGTTCAGTGATTAAGAATGCGTACTACTCTATCAAAGGACCAGAATTTGGATCCCAGCACCCACATCAGGCTTGTAACTCCAGTTCCAAGGGATCCAACACCTCTGGCTTCCAAGGGCACCTGCACTCGTGTGCACATACCCACGTAATAGGAACACATACACAAGATTAAAAAATTTTAAAGTTGGGGGCTGGAGAGATGGCTCAGTGGTTAAGAGCACTGGCTGCTCTTGCAGAGGACCCAAGTTCGATTCCAATGGTGGCTGATAACCATCTGTAACTCCAGTTCTAGGGGATCCAAAGCCCTCTTCTGACTTCTACAGGCATTGTATGACACAGGTTCACTTACATACATGTAGGCAGTACACTCATACACCAGCATCTACATGGTGGCTAACAACCATCTGTAACTCCTGTTCCAGGGGATCCGACACCCTTTTCTGACGTTCATGGATATTGCACGACATGGGTGTACTTACATACATGCAGGCAATACACATATACATAAAATAAAAATAATAAAGTGTTTTTAAAAAAAATTTTAAAATAAAGGTTTTTTTTTAATCAAAAAGAAAGAATGCAAGAGGGAGGAAGGGAGAAAGGGTGAGAAAGAAAAGGCAAAATTAAAGTTAGAACCACAAGCGTCAGTAAGGAGACTAGTCAAGTGATTCTGGCAACAGGATGAAGACTATGGTGAGGTGTGCAAGTGGGGAGTTGAATTGGACCCTAGATATGTTTTGGAGGTGGTTTTGTGGATGGAGCATAGGTTTGGGTCTTTGGCTCCAAAGGTTTGGACCCTAGCAACTCCAAGTACGGTGTCGTTAGTGCTGTATGAGTAGCACAGGCGTGCAGAGTCCTGTAGATAGTGCTGGCTGTGCTGCAGGTAAGCGGCTCAGCAGACACCGGGGTGAGGAGGATGAAGAAGCTGACTGATCAGAGATCGGGTGCCCAGGAGCCACCAGGCTGCAGAGAGCAACCCCAAGAGCCTCTGTGGGAAACATCCCACTCACAGTCGGGTTCCAGCAGGCAATGCACCAACTCCAGTTCCTCTTACCCTTCAGTCCGTCATAGGTAGTGGAACCTGGGAGGCCATCAGCTCAGAAACCCCTGTGAAGTCCCCGAGATTCGCCCTCCTGGACTTGGAAAAGGGGAAATCGTATGTCTTCAGAGTACGAGCCCTGAACCAGTATGGCATGAGTGATCCCTCCGAACCCAGCGAGCCCGTTGCCCTGAGGGGCAAGCCAGGTACCAGAGATGCCTTGCCATTCAGGGAGAAGGCGGACCAGCCAGGCTGACACATCGGGGCTCAGGACTCAGGCTACAGGGAGGGGTTCTGCCACTATTGAAAAGCAACAGGACCTCCAGCCTGCAAAGTTTGAGGTGTCAGAAACTGCATTTCTCTGGGGAGCAGACCTGGGACAGGTGACAGAGTCCAGCTGGGTTTGGCACAGGAGCTGAGTGTGCGCACTTCCTCTAAAAGTGTCCAGACCTTTAAATAAACAGGTGGGCTTCCTGCTTAGGCCCCACTCCCTCCTTCAATAGACTGGGCTGTCCCATGTGAGCACTGGCTTTCCAGGTAGGACCCCTCACATCCACACCACTTGGGTCCATTTCTGAGCAGCAGACCTTCTTGCCCTGCCTGCCACAGCTACTGTTCTGGGGCCCTGGTGACTGCCCCACTTTTGGCTCATCCAGAGTCCCCCCACAGCAGCTCCATCCTACCCCAATTCTCAATGCCCCCTCTCTGAAGCCTCTGGATTCTGGGGTGAGGAGATCAGATCTGAGGGTTCCTTGCAGCAGCCATTACCAGCTAGTCCTCTGAGGAGCTTCCATCCTAAAGAGGTCTGGTGGCTGCAGATGACTCCAAAGTCCTAGATTTGCCCTAATTCAAAATTTTCTTTCTTTCTTTCTTTCTTTCTTTCTTTCTTTCTTTCTTTCTTTCTTCTTTCTTTCTTTCTTTCTTTTTCTTTCTTTCTTTTTGAGACAGGGTCTCCCTGTAGCCCCAGCTGGCCTGGAGCTAGCCATGTAGACCAGGCTGGCCTTGATCTCACAGAGATTCACCTGCCTCTGTCTCCTGAGTGCTGGGATTAAAGCATTATATACATACATATATGTATATATTACATACATGTAAATTTTGCATATATGTATATATACATAGTATGCCACATATGAATGGGTTGATAGGTAACTGGAGTTTTTCTTTAATTCTGATCTGGTTAGCATTTCACTTTGATTCAGGGATTTACCAGTGAATGGTTTGTGATTAGATGTAAGCAATGCCTAGACCAGCCTCAGGACAAGACTCGGGTGCAATTTAGAGGAGGGAGGGCCAGGAGACTTGAGAAGGGAGGGAAAAATAAAAGGCATTGCTTTGTGTCATAAAAGAAGATTTAGTGTATAAAATAGATGAAAAAGAAAAAAGGGAAGAAGGAAAAAAGAAAAAAAAGGAGAAGCAGGAAGGGAAGCAGGAAGTGTCCCTCTCCCTGTGATTCCTCCTCTGCGGGTCACTGCAGTGAGCACTCGGGTGACACACACCAGTGCACCTTTCAGAACGCATGGGCAGAGAGGGAGAGATTTACCTTCTAGTTTTAAAACATTAACATTGTTATCACAAACATTTCCTTGAGTCACGAAAGCTATTTGGTTTTAGTGACTAAGGATTACTCCACACCATGGGTACCTTCCACTCAAGCTCCTACCTGCTCTTGGTAAAAGCAGGTCCCCTGGGCCTGAGTTCTTGCGTGGCCTCCTCGTAGAGCTTCTCCCGTATACCCAACAGCACCCACAGCCACTCTCCTCAATTCCAGAGGCTGAAGTTGGTAACAAGACCTTCAGTCCATTTCTTAGTATGTGCCCCAGGCCAGTGTAGAGGCTAGCTCAGAGCAGGTTCTCAGCAAATACTGGATTTATGTTGGATAAATCAAGACACAAAGGGGTGTCCATAGGGAAAGGAAAACAAGGTTCTGTAATTCAGGGAAGAAGGCAGGACTAGAGGTGAAGCCTGTAAAGAGAAAGGGGGTGGTGAAGGCATAGGCTAGGCAGGGCTCTCGGGGATAAGAGAAGAGGGGAAAAGTAAAGTAGGTGGGAGGAGGCTCACAGTTAGAGAAAAGGAAACACAGAGGCCACCAAAAGATGGGTAAAAAATCTACTAAGTAATGATGACCACATACCTGCCATCCATTGACCTACCCACCGACCCATCTATCCATCCAACCATTAACACACACATCCATGAATCCAACCATCCAACCACTGATCCATCCACCCAACCATTAATCTCTCCATCCATCCACCCACCTACTTCCCCAAACATCCATCCATCCCAAGCATCCATCAATTCAGTCACCTTATCCACCCATTCATGCATCCACCCACTTACACATCCATCCAATTAAATATTCATCTACTCGTATACCCATCCAATTATCTATCTATCCAATCCTCTACCCACTTATTCCTCAATCTGATCATCTGCCCATTCATCCACCTACCCACTCATCCACCCACTTACCCATACACACACACACACACACACACACACACCTATCCATCCATCCATTCATACACACACCTATGCATTCATCTAAGCATCCATCCATCCATCCACCCACCCATCTATCCACTATATAGTCATTCATCCACCCATCCACCCATACATGCATATATACCTACATATGTACATAAACACAACCTTCTAATCATCCGTTTACAATTGAAGATAAGGACTGTTTGAACTGTTGGTAAAGGTGGGTGGGAGGGAGGGAAGGAAGGGGAGAGGAAAAGCAAAAAGAAAAGAGAGAAATTGACTCTAAGAATTAATAGGGAAGGTCTTAGTGCTTAAGTGAGGAAACGGGGCAGGAGAGTCTCAGGCATACTCTGGGCAGTCCCAAAACTCTAGAGAAAGGCTGGAATCTAGCCACTGCCTTTGATTGCTGTGGCACTCCTCCCTGGTTCCCCCCAGGCTCCTCCCTCTCCCCTCCTATCAGAGCCTTAACTCAGTGCCCTCTCTCTGCCCCTCTGTTTTCCAGCTACTCTCCCTCCTCCAGCTCAAGTTCAAGCTTTCCGAGACACAAAGACCTCTGTGTCCCTGGCCTGGGAGCCTGTGGATGGTGGCACAGAGCTCCTGGGTTATTATATCTACTCCCGGGAGGCTGGGACATCTGAGTGGCAAACAGTGAACAACAAGCCCATCCAGGACACCAAGTAGGTCTCCACACCTCTACACATACACACCCCACGATGGTGTTACAAGTGCAGATGGCCACACCCCACTTTTACATGGGTGTTGGGGATCTGAACATATTTCCTCATATATGGGTGGCATCTACTATACCAACTGAATCACCTAGCCCCTCATCTTTGCATTTGGGTGACAGATTCTAGAATAAATTTTTTTTTAAAACAGGGTCTCCTTATAGCGCTAGCTGACCTGAAACTCATGTAGACCAAGCTGGCCTTAAACTCATAGAGATCTACTTGCCTCTGCCTCCCAAGTCCTGGGGGATTAAAGGTGTGTGCCACCACACCTGGCCTAGAATAAATATTCTTTGCAGTCCTAAGGACAGTGTCCTCCATGTGCCATCAGACATAACTATGAGACTGGAGGCAATATTTTAGCCCAGAACCTTCTAATCCTATCTCACTGGTGACTATTTATCCCACAAGGCAGTTCTAGAAGGTTCGGATAGCCATGGGCTTTTTGGTCATCCCTGAAGGCTGCACTTTTCTCACCCAGGTTCACAGTTCCTGGACTGAAGACAGGGAAGGATTATGAGTTTTGCATCAGGTCGGTCAGCGAGGCTGGGGTTGGCGAAAGTTCAGCCGTCACCAAGCCCATCAGGGTCAAACAGGCTCTGGGTGAGTCCAGGGTGGGTCCAACCTGCAATCCTCAGAGCAGCCTGGCCTGGGCAGGAGCCAAAGCTGTATCTTAGAAGGTCTGATTCCAATGCCAATGGGACAAAAGCTCTCTCAGGGGAACTGGAGCCGGCCTGGTCACCTTCGCCTTCAGGAAGTGACAGAGTAGCCTAAGGCTGTGATAAGGCCTTCTCCTGGACCTCTCTAGGGAATGGGAAGGCTCCCAGGCTGAGATCAGACTTCAAGGTGCCCTTGAGGTGGGCA
This sequence comes from Nannospalax galili, assembly GCF_000622305.1. Taxonomy (NCBI): domain Eukaryota; kingdom Metazoa; phylum Chordata; class Mammalia; order Rodentia; family Spalacidae; genus Nannospalax; species Nannospalax galili. The sequence goes on along the minus strand of NW_008351649.1, from coordinate 2,043,618 downwards.
GATGCTGCTGGCTCTTTGACGACTCCTAGAGCAGGGTGGGCATCCACAAGAGGAGGCTCATCAACTCCCTGGGGCCCCCCACCGCCCAATCCAGCTGCCCTAGAGAGCCCAGTCCTTGCCTCCCACAGCTACCCCATCGGCCCCATATGATTTTGCACTCCTGCACTGTGGAAAGAATGAAATGGTTATTGGATGGAAACCCCCCAAAAGGCGTGGAGGCGGCAAGACCCTGGGCTACTTCTTGGACCAGCATGATTCTGAGGAGCCAGACTGGCACCCAGTCAACCAGCAGCCCATTCCAAGCCGGGTGTGCAAGGTGAGGCTGGAGTGTGCCTGCAGCCCTCATCACTGCTGTTACAAAAGAGGCAGGAAGCATGTCAAGAGCTTCTGGGTTCCCCAGGGTCCATCATCCAGGAGTTCCAGGTATAGCCCGGCAGAAAGCCCCCACGGACCTTCTGCTCTGGCTCCCCTGCACTGTACCACCTCCCTCTTCCCTGTCCCAGCCTGGGTTTACTTCACCTGACTTTCCACCTCTCCAGATCACCAACCTTCGAGAAGGCCACTTCTATGAGTTCCAGGCCCGAGCAGTGAACTGGGCGGGGGTTGGCGAGCTATCAGCACCCAGCAGCCTATTTGAGTGCAAAGAGTGGACGATGCCTCAGCCAGGTGAGAGCCTGTGTGCTGACACCCAGACCTGGCCTCGCCCTTCCTCATCGCACTAACTACATGGATGCCACTGCACTCCCCTGACACCCAGTCCTGCTCTGTCAACCTAGGATCCCAGGCACAAGCTGATACTAACTCTTAAACCTGCTTGAAAGGACCCCCTGACTGGGCCATCTCCTGGGCCTGGTCCCCCACCTTGATACAGAATCTGAACTCTGATTCTGGCTGTAGTCCCTTTGTGAATCCCAAAGTCACAGTATCAGGATGGTGAGTCCATGCCGGCTCACCATGGACTTTCTCAGTTTACCACTGAATCCCCCACCCCCAGTCCTAGACAAACAGGGACAGTCAGCCACCACGAACACTGTTCCTGTAACCCCATTGGCTGTCTCATAAATAAGTTCCTTAGTCCCTCCCCTGGCTGGGAATATGGCTCAGTGGTAGAGCACTTGCCTTGTATGTATGAAGCCCTAGGTTCAGTTGCCACAAACAAACAAACAAACAAACAAACAAAAACAGCCTTCTTTCCTGAGCAACAAGTAATTACAAGCTGTGATGTTTTCAACAGTTACAAGCAGCTAATACTGCTGGGTTCCTTGCCATGTAGACACATCCTGTAAATGATCTTGCTTGGCACAGCTCCTTACGTTAGAACTGTTGTGACCTCGTTTTACAGATGAGGAGGCAGGAACACAGAGGTTAATTAACTCCTTGAATCCCCATCAATGGAAAGGGTGGAGCTGGGACACTACCCTGACATTCTGACTCTAGATGTCATAACCTCAGCCTCCACCCTTGACCTTGAGAGGCTGGCAAAGCTCTGGGAAGCTTCCTGCTGTCTCAGATGAGGAAGGTCAGAGAGGGTTCCAGGAGGGGGTGAGGCTGAGTGCATTTTGAGCAGTTAACCAGGTTTCAGGTTCAAGATCAAGTGTTGTCAGGAAGTCAAGGTTGGCCAGGTCCCACTATATCCTGAGGCCATACTTCCAGACTTGGTGGTGACTGACAAATTACCCAGCTTGCAGACCGACTGCTTGGCTCACTGCCCACTTGTCTGGTTAGAGAGCTGCTGACTGGCTTTGCTTGGGTGCACAACTCCACATCTCTGCCCCATCTTGTCCCCCACAGGCCCCCCATACGATGTTCGGGTATTTGAGATTCATGCCACCTCCCTGATGCTACAGTGGGAGCCCCCACTATATACAGGGGCCGGGCCGATCACAGGCTACCATGTCAGCTTCCAGGAGGACGGCTCTGAGGAGTGGAAGACAGTCACCCCAGATACCATCTCTGACACCCACCTCAAGGTAAGTTCCTGCCCCTCCCTTTTTCCTGTTACTGGACCTACGGAACTGCACAATATCCAAGCTTGAATAACCCTCAAAAATCACTTCCCTTACTTAATGGTAACAGAGGACCAGAAAGGGAGAATGACTTGCCCACAATCACAGAACCAGATGGTAAGAAGGTCTGGCTGGTTGGTGGCCTTACCCTGCTCCACACTGGACAGATACAACCCTAAAAACTCACTTGAGAACCAGTTAGTTATAACAGCATTTAGACACAAAAAAAATCTGCTAGGATTGAATTGTAGAGGAGTAACAGGGCATATGTGCAAACACCTAAGGACAGTGGTGGTCCCCATTTATAATGGTAGGAGGTGGGAGTGACTTAATGTCCGTCACTGGAGGGGTAGGGGTACAGAACTAATTCATAGTGAGTCCTTTAGTGGAATCCAGTGTCAGGCAGCATAAACAAGGAACTGTAGGGGTGGCAATGGTATTGAGAAACTGACGTAGGTGTTGATTGGTGTGAAAGCACTCCTGGGAAAAAAAACAAAGCAGGACATGGAGTAGGCCAGGGACAGGCTTAGCTAGCAGAGATCTGTCACAGAATATACATTATATGTAAATAAGTGTACATGCATGTATGCTTCTTAATTAATTTGGTGGTGGGGATTGAAAAAGTTCTCATTATGTAGCCCAGGCTGGCCTCAAACTCACAATCCTCCTTCTGGGATGGCAGGTGTACACCACCATGCCCAGTTTGTATTTGTGAATTTTAATGAGAAATAGACTTTTAAAATTCCAGAAGTGTCCAATACACAGCCCAGGATAGCATGTCATATCACAATGTCATGCAAAATAAACATATGTTTGCTGTTGCAATCCAAGGTCTTTGGTTTGGATTTATTGTGTGGCCCAAGGCAATCTTTGCATCCGGTATTGCCCAGAGAAGCAGGAAGGCTGGACACCCCAACAAGCTGAAACTCTTTGGATAATTAAGAAATCTGGTAGCACCCTGAGCCTTGTTTCCTGTAGCTGTGGCTGTTTTCCTTTCCACACACATAGGAGAGAAGGAAAGCTCAAGTAGAGACTTCACAAAGATGTCCTGGAAGCGTTTACCCATGTCAGAAAACGAGGAGGTTAAGGAGGCGTCATTTATAGACACGAGCTACGAACTCAGACAACTGCTCAGCATTTCAGGTCACTGGCTCAGATCTCAGAGGCCTCAGCGTCCACACCCTGAAGCCATTTTGTCTTGGGGGCCTCCTCTGTATAAGGCACATCTGTGAGGACAGCTTTGGAAAGGGAACTAATTCTGTCTGCAGCTCCGGGGACACAGAGTCTATTTCCTGTAACTCATTCGTCTTTCCCCAGTGGTGGGAGGATCCATTCTTTAGCCGTCCACAAGAGCCCTGAGAGAAAAGAAGGCAGGCTCAGGAATCACAAGCTGACACGGAAGAATGGCACTGTAACAAATGGAGTCTGGCACATGTCATGTCTGCCGAATCCAGAGCTATCATGCCTGCTTCCTCTCTGGGAGTGGAACTGCCAGGAGAGCACTCCTCCTTCCTTCCATCCTCTTCCTATCATTTCCAAATGTTCCCAACCAGCATGTCGTTTCTCTTCTCATCAGAAAACAATACAAACTTTAATTTTGTACAAGTAAAATTAAGGCCCCTTGAGACAGTCAAAGAGGAATTGGGATAATCACAGCTTCGAAAAAGTATATCGAGGGGCTGGAGTGGTGGCTCAGAGGTGAAGAGCACTGGCTGCTCCTGCAAAGAACCCGGGTTCAGTGCCCAGCACCTACATGGTGGTTAACAACTATCTGTAACTCCCAGGGAATCTGACACTCTCTTCTGGCCTCCACGGGCATTGCATGCACTTACATATATGTAAGCAAAATACTCATGCATGCACAATAAAAATTAAGTAATTAGTTAAAGGATATAGAAGCTAAGTGTGATGCCACATACCTGTCAACCCAGTACTCAGGTGGTGGAGGCAGGAGCCTCAAGAGTTCAAGGTCATCTTTGGCTACATAGTGAGTTTGAAGCCAGCCTGGGCTACATGAGACCATCTCAAAATAATAGTAATTAGAGCTCCTATAATAAATATAGATGATAGTATGTCTTCTGGACATAGGAGTATATACACAGGTGAGATCAATAAATTAGAGCACTTACAAGGAGTGTAGTGAGGCTAGGGTTATATTAAAACAAAAGAGGGTATCTGGTCATTATGAAAATTCATAATTTAAGCCGGGTGTGGTGGTGCATGCCTTTAGTCCCAGCACTTGGGAGGCAGAAGCAGGTGGATCTCTGTGAGTTCAAGGCCAGCCTGGTCTACATAGTGCGTTCCAGGTCAGCTGTTGCTACAGGGAGACCCTGTCTCCAAAAAAATGAAAAAAAAAATTGTGATTTAATGAGTTGGAATCATTTGTGTTTCTCTTACTAATTGTCAAATTATTCCCCTCATTCTTGTTCTTTTTAATTTGCATATAAACTAGGCTAGTGCTTAAATGGAAACTAGGGTTAGTGTAAAGACTATAATTAATTTTAGCTGTGCGTGGTGGCGCATGCCTTTGATCCTAGCACTCGGAGGCAGAGGCAGGCTGATCTCTGTGAGTTCAAGGCCAGCCTGGTCTACAGGACAGCTGGGGCTACAGGGAGACCCTGTCTCAAAAAGACCAAAAAAAAGACTATAATTAATTTTATGCTGACTGCTTTGTAAGGCTCAGGGGAAGGGAAGTAATAGAGTTAGACGGGATGATAGAAATTAGCAGCAGCAAGAGGGATATTATGGAAAGTGTAGACAAGCTGAGCACATTGGGTCAAATCCACATTCATAAGGACTTGATTTCTCTGAGTAAATATTTAACTGAGGTAGTCAAAATTTGATGGTAAACTGGTTGTGGTGGCAAATACCTTTAATCTTTAAGAGATGGAGGCAGGAGAATCAAGAGTTCAAGGTCAAAGCCAGGCATGATGGCACAGATCTTTAATTCCAGCACTCGGGAGACAGAGGCAGGAGGATCTTTGTGAGTTCAAGGCCAGCCTGGTGTACATAGAGAGTTTCAGGTCAGCTGGGGCTACAGGGACACCCTGTCTCAAAATAGACACCCCCCCAAAATAAAGAGTTCAAGGTCAAGCCAGGTATAGTGGTGTTGGATGCTCCGACAGGTACAGCACAGGGGGAGAGGCCAGGACCAGCCTGGGTTTCTCTCTTGGGGGCTGAGTGGGATGGTAAGTGTCGGCGACTCAAAAACCACACCAAGTCGGGAGTCTTGTCGAGGCAGGAACTCACTTTATTGTGTCAGGCATCAACTTATATAGTTTAAGTAAAAGGGGTGTGGAAAAGGGGGTGGGTATAGGAATGTGTCATCTGGGGCGAAGACTGTGGGCCACTGGGAATTTACCACACCAGTTGTTACTGGGCAGAGGCAATCTTAGATAGGGCTCTGCTGAGTCACCTCCACGTGTAAGTGACAGGCCAGAGACAGGTCGCTAAACTTTAGCCAGGCTTAGGAAACATATTAGGCCTCATTTTCCTCCATATCGTGTGTATGAGGGTCCAGAAGGCCCAACATAGTGGTGCCTTTAATCCCTTAATGGTGGTGCACACCTTTAATCTTAAGCAAGAGGCAGGGGCAGGCAGATCTCTGTGAGATCAAGCCCAGCCTGGTGTACTTAGAGAGTTCCAATCCAGCTGTGGCTAAACAGAGATCCTGTCTCAAAAAAACAAAACAACAACAAAAATAATAAATAAGTAAGAGTTCCAGGTCAGCCTGGGCTATACCACAAGTTTAAGACCAGCTTGGGGAGCTGGAGAGATGGCTCAGTGGTTAAGAACACTGGCTGTCCTTGCAGTAGACCTAGGTTCGAATCCTAGCACCCACATGGCAACTAACAACTGTCAGAAACTCTAGTTCCAGGGCATCCAACAGCCTCTTCTGTCCTCCAAGGGCATTGCACGACACAGGTGCACTTACCTACATGCAGGCAATACACATATACACATAAAATAAAAATAACAAAATATTTTTTAAAAAGACCAGCTTGGGCTACATGAGAGTCTATCTCAAAAATTTAAAAAAAAATAGTAATAGGTAGGATACCTAGTGAGGTATTAACAAAGTTAATGTAAGGTTAATTGTTCTTGTCTGGCTGTACCAGAATTAAATGATTAGAAATCAACTGTGACATTTAATACTAAGATAGAAGATCCTCATTGACAGAGACATTCAGGAAAATGTTGTCCTCTATATCAGCAAATGTCTATCAAGCTGTGACTTCAAAGCTGAAATGATAGTTAGCTGTGAGGTGGAAGTTTTGCTTCTCCAGGGCTCTTCTCCTCCCAGTAGAGTCAGCCAATGCTGGATGGTGACCCGAGGGAGCCATGTACAGTGGACGATCTCCTCACCCCTCACATGGGTTGGCACAGGCCAGAGCAGATGGCCTGGCATCAGTTTCCACCTAGGGACAGTTGGCTGCCACTTGGTCAGTCACTAACTACTTCTTGACACTTGCTTAGTGCCAGGTCTGGACCAGGTCCTAGATATAAAAAGCTGAACCTACCATGGTCATTGGTAACAGGCAGCTACAGTACTTTGTGATAAATGCTACACCTGAGACTGGTCTAAGGGATTCTGGGAGCTCTAAGGAGGAAGGACAGAGCCACTTCCTGGCATTGTGGCATAGGCCACACCTGAATAAGGAACCCTGAGTTGGAGTCAGCTAGACCAAGAGGGAAAGGAGGATATTCCAGGCAGAGGGCTTAGCGATGGCAAAGGCGGGTAGGTGTGAAAGAAAGAAATGGCCGCAGGGCCGAGGGAGAGCCCTGGAGTGAAGGCTGGCTATACAGGAGTAAGAGGGCAGAAATTAAGGCACATTGGAAGAATTTGAGTCCTAAATGTCAGAATTTGAACTTGACCCTGAGGGCCACAGAAAGATTTAAGCATATTCAGATTTGCAGAGGGAAAGGCAGACCAGAGCAGAAGGGCCCAGGGGGTAGAACCACCACTGAGGGAACTGTTGGATTAATCCAGGCGAGGTGAGGAAAAAAAAGGCTTTTGTCAAGGTATAGCTAGGACATGAATGGGAGGAACTCATTCAAGAAACTTTAGGGAGCCAGGCTTGGTCCCAGCTACTCAAGAGACTGAGGCAAGAGGATTGAAAGGCCTGTCTGGGCTACAGAGCAAGTTCAAAGTCAGCCTGGACAGTTTATTAAGAGCCTATCTCAAAATAAAAAATTAGGGCCTGGAGAGATAGCTCAGCAGTTACGAGCACCAAACTGCTCTTGCAGAGGACCCAGGTTCGGTTCCCAGTACCCACATGTCAGTAAACAACCATCTGTATAGAACTCCAGTTCCAGGGCCCACACCCTCTTCTAGCCGCACCCCCCCCCCCGCCACTGGCACATGCATGGGTGCACTTACATATATGCAGGCAAAACACTTATACACATAAAATTAAATATATCAAAAAATTAAAAATCAAAATTAGATCTGATTATGTAGCTCAAATGGTAAAGTGCTTGCCTAGCATGCATGAGCCCTGAGTTGGATTCCTAGCACCACATAAACCAGGCTGGGTGGTACACACCTGATATCCCAGCACTCAGAAGGTAAATCAGAAGGATCAGAAGTTCAAAGTCATCCTCAACTACATAGCAAGCTCAAGATTAGCCTGGGCTACATGAGCTCCTGTCTTAAAAAATAATAATAAAATAAAGAAGTATTAGTGATTTAACCATGGTAGAGCACTCACTTAGATG
>NW_008351649.1:1987470-2035769 GCF_000622305.1 Nannospalax galili | reverse complement strand
GGAAGGAAGGAAGGAAGGAAGGAAGGAAGGAAGGAAGGAAGGAAGGAAGGAAATATTAGGGAAGTGAGCAGAACTTGATGATTGGGTGGGGTGTGGCTAAGACTAAGAAAAGGACTCAAGAGGGACTCCAGGTCCATCTTGGGGCTGTTAAGGGAAAGAAATATCTATATAAGGCAAAGGACACATAGAGGGAAAGGGCTTTCTGGCTGGGAAGAAGGTAAATTCCAGCAGGTTCCAAAGCTCAGGAGATAAACCTGATGAAGAGGCTAGTTAACTCAAGCTGGGGACGTGGCTCGGTGAAGTGTTTGCCAGTCAAGCATGAGGGCCTGGTTTAGAGTCCAAGTACCCATGTAAAAAAGTAGCTGTGCTTGACAGTATGTCTATAACCCCAGCACTGGGGTGGGGTATGTGTGTGTAGAGTGGAGACAGATGGATGGCTAGACTCACTGACTAGCCACTCTAGCCAAATTGTTGAGCTCCAGGTTCAGTGACAGACCCTGTCTCAGAAAATAAGGTGGAGAGTGATTGAGGAAGACACCTCACATTGACTTCTGGCCTCCACACAGATGTATACATGCATGCACACACGTACGTACACACACACACACACACACACACACACACACACAATTAGAACTCACAGTCAAGCATGGTGACATATGCCTATAATCACAGGACTTGGGAGATGGAGGTAAAAGGATCTAAAGTTCAAGGCCTGCCTCAACTACATATCTAGTTGGAGACCAGCCTGGGCTACACAAGACCCTGTCTCAAACAAATCAGAACTCAAAAGCCTGGTGTAGAAGGCACAGGCCTGTAATGACAGCATCTCAAAGGTGAAGACACAAGGATCATGAGTTCTAGGCTAACCTGACCAGCAAAGAAAGACCCTGACTGGAAAAAAATGGAAAGAAAGAAAGAGAGGGCAGAGAAGGGAAGGGAAGGGAAGGGAAGGGAGGGGAAGGGAGGGGAGGGGAAGGGAGGAGAGGGGAAGGGAGAGGAGGGGAGGGAAAAACTTTGAGCTTGGGAGAGGGGCATGCTCCAGCCCACCCCAGCCCAGGGTGGCAGGTTCCACCAGGAATGGTTCTGGCCAGCATCAGCATCCCTATCCTCAGGGTTTGCTCTCCCCTTCCCCAGGTGTCTGACTTGAAGCCAGGAAAGCGGTACCTGTTCAAGGTCCAGGCCATGAACTCAGCTGGGCTGGGTCAACCATCGATGCCCACTGACCCCATCCTCCTGGAGGACAGACCAGGTAGGATGGCAGACAGTGCTAGGCTGTACTGTGGGGCTGTGCCCTGGGTACAGGAGGAGCTCCAGGGAAGATGGAGAAGCATGAGGATGGCGGGTGGAAGGCAGGCCTTCTCCAGCACTGTTCTTCCTTCCTCCAGCTCACCTTCCCCTGCTGGCTGGTTCCTCTCTTCTTCCCCAACCCCTATCATGGCTATGGAGTCAGGAAAGGAAGTCACCACTTCCCTAGACTGCAATGACGTTCTCCACTTTTTCTGTGCTGTATGCATGAGCTCATGTGACCCCAAGTGATACCCAGCTCCATCTTGTTTACCACGTGTAGCTTTGCCTGTGTGTGGTCACAGCTCTTGAGGGCTCTCCTGCTATACATGTCAGAGTTTGTCCTAGGTCCTCATACATTAGGACTGACTGTTCTAGTGCATAGGTTAAACCACCAAGGAATGCAGGTAGCAAGTGACAGGCTCACTCCACAATGTTAACAATAAAGCATGTTTGCTTCCTATTCTTTTAAGTATTCAACCAACAAATAAGTATTTGGTGAGGTCCACATTGCACTGGAAATGCAGCTGCCAAAGGAAGCGGGTGTGTGTCATGGTGGGGGAGATGGGTGCAGGGAGTGAGTGGACAGTAAAGATGGACTGCAAACTAGTCCATGAAGAAGGAGGTTTAAGATCACAGGAACAAGGCTAGGGATGTGGCTCAGTGGTGGAGGGCTGGCCCTAGCCCTGGGTTTGATCGCAGCACTGTAAAAAAAAAAAAAAAAAACAGAAAAGAAATAATTTTAAAAGACAGAAGCCAGCTGTAGTGGTGCACACCTGTAATCCCAGCACTCCAAATGCTGAGGCAGCAGGAACATCACCTACCTAGACTACATAGTGAATTCAAGGCCAGCTTGGGCTAATGTCTTAAAAATCCTGCCTCAGAAAGGAGGAGAAGGAGAAGGAAGAGGAGGAAGAGGAGGAGGAGGAGGAGGAGGAAGAGAAGAAGGAGAAGCAGGAGGAGCAGGAAGAGGAGGAGAAGGAGGAGGAAGAGGAGGAAGAGGAGGAGGAGGAGGAAGAGAAGGAGGAGAAGCAGGAGGAGCAGGAAGAGGAGGAGAAGGAGGAGGAAGAGGAGGAGGAGGAGCAGGAGGAGGAGGAGGAGCAGGAGAAGGAGGAAGAAGAGGAGGAGGAGCAGGAGCAAGAGGAGGAGGAAGAGCAGGAGGAGGAGGAGCAGGAGAAGGAGGAGCAGAAGGAGGAGGAGGAGCAGGAGAAGGAGGAGCAGGAGGAGGAGGAGGAAGAGGAGGAGGAGGAGGAGGAGGAGGAGGAGGAAGAGGAGGAGGAGGAGGAAGAAGAGAAGGAGGAGAAGCAGGAGGAGGAGGAGAAGGAGGAGGAAGAGGAGGAGGAGCAGGAGCAAGAGGAGGAGGAAGAGCAGGAGAAGGAGGAGCAGGAGGAGGAGGAGGAGCAGGAGCAGGAGGAGGAGGAGCAGGAGGAGGAGGAGGAGGAGGAGAAGGAGGAGGAAGAGGAGGAGGAGCAGGAGCAAGAGGAGGAGGAAGAGGAGGAGGAGGAGGAGGAGGAGGAGGAGGAGAAGGAGGAGGAGGAGGAGGAAGTAGAGGAGGGGGAGGAGGAGAAAGAGGAAGAAGAAGAGGAAGGAGGAGGAGGAAGGGGAGGAAGTAGAGGAGGGAAAAAGGAAGAAGAAGAAAAGGAGGCAAAGGAAGAGGAGAGGAAAAGAAGGAAGAAGAGTCAGTTGTGGAGGGCTTCTCAGAGGAGGTGAGAATTGAGCTGAGGACCCAGATCACGCACAATCTTGGAGTTCACAAGGAGTCGAGGCTGTACGCAGGGAAGGGACATGACCTGAATTATAATTTATAAACACCTGCTGCCCGCTGCTAAATCTTGTCCTCAGATGCCCCGGAGATCAAGGTTGGTGTGGACGAAGAAGGCCGTATCTACTTGGCTTTCGAAGCCCCCGAAGCCCCCGACTCCTCGGAATTTCAGTGGTCCAAGGATTACAAGGGTCCCCTAGATCCCCATAGGGTCGAGGTGGAGGATGAAATTAACAAGTAAGTGGAGAGTTGGGACACCCACTCAGCAGCACCCAAGGGCTGGCAGGACTGGAGGGCGGCACACAGACAGCGGGCTGGCAGGAGCTTCCCAGTCTGCCCTGAAGACGTGGGCTGCCACCACTGCATGAAACAAGGGAGGGTGTACTCAGGGACAGAAATGAACCCATTCTTTGGGAGGATTCTTTTTCGGTAAGGACCTGTGAGCATCTCTGCCCAATAACATGAGGGACTGGAATAGATGATCAGAGCGCCGTTGTCAAATGTCCCCTCCCAGCAGCCGGCCATGGCCTTAGCTATGTTAGGCAGGAGATAAAGCTGCCGTCTCCAGCCCTGAAAGAAAGTAGATCAGTGCAGTCATAAGCAGACCCCGTGCCTGACAGCCCAATTCTAAGAGCTTTTGCGGATGCTAGGCCACAAGAGTCCCGGGAGGTCCAAGGAGACAACTGCCCCTGCTGTCCAGCTCAGGATAGGGCACAGACCACCAGAGCTAAGATCCTCCAGCTCCCAGGCTCAAAATGTACAAGGCCAAAGTCCCCACTCAGAATGACTTTCTTCTCTCTACCAGGTCCAAGGTCATCCTGAAAGAACCTGACCTTCAGGATTTGGGCATCTACTCAGTGGTAGTCACCGATGCTGATGAAGACACCTCTGCAAGCCACACACTGACTGAGGAAGGTAAAGCACCTGCTCTGCCACCTCCCCAAAGAGACAGACACTCCCCCCCAATCCAGAGTCCAAGCATGAGTGCCCACAGAAACCAGCAAAGAGCAGCAAAAATGAGTGAAGCCGTCCTCACCTCATCCACTCAGCCTGTCAATCACTAAACACCTACTGAGCACCTCCCACAGGCACAAAGCTTCTGCCTGGTAGAATTCTCATTCTTGTCTGTCTTCTGTTTTCCCACTTTACACAAAGGCAAAGCTCTCAGAATTCTTTGGCTTCCTGCTATAACCTAAGAAAAACAGGAGTGTAAGGGTGGTCACAAATTGACAACGTCAGATGATTTGCGGCACGAGGCTGGCAATAGCAATAAGGAGCAGTGAGGACCGTGGTTAACCAGAGAGTGGCTGCCTTAATAGACCAGCCAGCTTTGATGGATTAGCCAGTAAAGCACATGCTCCTGGTTGATGAGACAGTCTCTGATGTCTCCATAGCAACTGGTCCCCTGCCCATTGTCTTTCCTGCTCATGGCCTGTCAGTCCCTTTTATTTTGCTAAACAGCCAAAGCCCAGTCTAATTCTAATTCCTTAATATGCTGGCTATTTGACCTTGAGCAAGTTGTATCACTTCCCAGACCTCAATCACCTCATCTGCACAGGGGGGTTAGAATCTCTGCTGCCCCTTTGAAACAGTGCCGTTATACAGCTACAATTAGATACTTGCCTAAGTGCAGTTCAGCATGCTAAGGACTTGGGTTTACAAGGCAAAATGAGGATGGACTAGAGCCTGCAATGTGCATTTATTGAGCACCTACTGTGTACGAGACACTCATGTATGTCCAGAGTGCAGGTCAGCAAGAGAGACAAACCTGACAGGAAGAAGCAGTTGGGCAATGCGGCAGCACTCTCTGAAGCAGCCCTGGAGACTTCTGGGCTGTTGCAGTCAGCATGTGGTCCAGACACTAGGCTGTAGGACAGCATGTAACAGTAGGTTAATGATAGGACCAAGGATACATGGCCTGGAAGGCCTGCAAGTGAACAGTGAGGCTCAGCCTCCTCAGTGCTGGGGACTAATGAGGTCACACGGAGCCTGGTACATTGTAGATGCTCTTTTGGGCAGGGTGTTCTCAGGGTGGCCAAGCATAGCCGGAGCATCTCCCATAGTGCCCCAAGACCAAAGCCCACAGTGCTCATCACCGGCCTCTGTGGAGCACATGACCCCAAGTTGGTGGCAATGTGGCGCTCTCTCAGAGCTTCTCAGCATAGGAGGGTTCCTCGGATGGTTCTCGTGGATTCCGTGGCCTGTTTCAGCTTCCGTTTTCTTTCTTGTCCCTCGCTGCTCCAGAGCTGAACAAGCTAAAGAAGTTAAGCCATGAGATCAGAAACCCAGGTAAGCACAGATGTGCAACTTCCCACAGTTCCTAAGGGCCCAAGGATGTGTCCTGAGCAGAGCCGAGTCAGGCAGAGAGCAAGGATACAACCTGGGGGAAAGGGAAAAGAACCACAGGCTGGAAAGCCAGAGACCAGAGGAGCACTGGGAAAGGACAGCCAGCAGGGAGCCAGCGGGGTGCAAGGAAGGGACCAGGGCAGTCTTTAATCATTACTATCACCGTCGCCTCCATCAATACCATCATCATCACCGTCACCACCATCATCACCATCACTATCCTCACCACCATCAACCACCATCACTATCATCACCACCACCGTCATCATCATCACCATCATTACCATCACCACCACATCACAATCACCGTTATCATCACTACCTTCACCACCATCACCATCACACCACCATCATCATCATCGCCTCATCATCAGCACCATCAATACCATCACCACCATAATCACTACCATCATCACCATCAACATCATCACTATCCCCAACACCATTGCCTCTACCACCATCATCCTCATCAGCCCTTGAGTCATCTGAGCTTTGGATCATCTAAACTTCCATTTCCCTCCTTTGGCCCTGGGTGGTGGAATCCTTAAGCCCAGTCACAGACTTGGTCACACACTGAAATAACCCTGGGAACTTTTCAAAATTCATCCCAGGCAATCACATAACCAAATCAGCATGGCAGGGAGCAGGGAGCCCAGACTTCTAGTGTTTAGGGCCCAGAGCCCTTGAAGGGGAAATGCTTTTCTGAGCTGAATTCTGTCTACAGCAAGCATGCACACAGACCCCCAGGCAGGCCCAGTCCCTTCAGGCTTTGTAAACATTTCCTATGTCCACTGCCAAGGGTGAATCTAGGTGGGGCTGAGAGAGAAGGAGAGGGCACCCCACCCACACCCTTCTTGTGTTTCCCAGTGATCAAGCTGATCTCCGGCTGGCACGTTGATATCCTCGAGCAAGGCGAGGTTCGGCTCTGGTTGGAGGTAGAGAAGCTGTCGCCAGCCGCTGAACTGCACCTCATCTTCAACCAGAAGGAGATCTTCAGCTCCCCGGTAACCGGTGCTCACAGTCCCTGGGTAGCCCCCCGCCTGCCCCAAGTCCTCACCTGTGGACTGGTGCCTTGTACTGCAGTCACTTTAGAAATGGCTGCCTGCTTTGGCTCTCCCAACACTGGGGTGCAGACGAAGACACCTGGGGGAGCAGGAAGGGGCGACTGAGAGGGAGGATGGGGGTGGAGCAACTGCATATTAAAATACACAGGATTTTATTTTAAATGATTATTTGTTCTTCGTAGAAGAGTGCTTCATAGAAGAGTATGACCTGTGAATCTTAGTTGATTCATAGGTAGACAGGTTAGGATGGGCTACTGATTCGCAGTTGTTTTTAATCTGCCAAAATGTCAATCTCAGTCTCCTGACAGCATCACATTGTTTGTGAATTTCATCTCCAGATGGCAGTGCAACTATCAGAAAACATGTATTAGGGCTAAAGTGTAGCTCGGTGGTAGAGCACATGCCTAGCATGGCCAAGATCCTGGGTTAGATCCAAGGGAGGAGGGAAAGAAAGGAGGGAGGGAAGGAGGGAGGGAGGGAAGAAGGGGGGAGGAAGAGAGGGAGGGAGGGGAGAGGAAGAGAGGGAGGGAGGGGAGAGGGAAGGAGGGGGAGGGGGAAAGAAGGAGGGGAGGGAAGAAGGGGATGGAGGGGAAGAGAGGGGGAAGGGAGGGAAGGTGGAGGAAGGCGGGAAGGGAGGAAGAATACATCCTATGGAGAAGGGCTTGCTGGTTCTGACTCAGGGAAATAGCGTGGAGCCAGATGTCAGCAAGTCCACTCCCAGCCCTTGAGTGCCTGTGGGCCAGTCTCACACCTCTGAGCCTCCATCACTGTAATTATACAGCAGGGCAGGTTTTCCCAAGACCAAAAGCAGCACAAGAGAAACAGATTTGAAAGCTCTGCGTACAGAACACACGTTGAGCTTGCCACATGTTATCCAAGGTATCACAGGGTCTAGAGGCTTTACTGTAAAACCAGCCCAAAAATAAAATAAAATAAAATTTTATCACTTCCTTCAATTGTGTATGCAAATAAAGTCACAGGTAGCAGGGACCGAAATGGGGAAAATAAAACTTAGTTTGTTGCAAAATGCAAATGAACAATTTGGAAGAGTGTTAAAATGTAAAAGGAAAACTGGGCGTGGCAGTACATGCCCATAATCTCAACACTGGAAAGGCAGAGCAGGAGGATCAGGAGTTCAAGGTCATACTCGGCCAGTTTGAGGCCAGCCTGGACTACATGAGACCCTGCCTCTAAAGAAAAACTTGGGGCTAGTGAGATGGCTCAGCTGGTAAGGGCACTTACCACCAAGCCTGAAACCTGAGTTCAATCTCTGGGACCTACTCCCACAAGATCCGATTCCCACAAATTGTACACACACACACACACACACACACACACACACACACACACACACGCGTGCACATATGTGTGCGCACATCACACACACACACACACACACACACACACACACACACACACGTGTGCACAGACGTGTGTGCACAAATAAATTGAAATGTAATTAAATTAATTTTTTTACTTAAATTGCAAAAGAAACTTAAAAGAACCACTAATGTGAGACATGGTGGGGCACAGAGATTGGTTTTGTTTTGTTGTTGTTGTTTGAGACAGGGTCTCACTATGTAGTCCCGGCTGGCCTGGAACTCACTATGTAAACCAGGCTTGCCTAGAACTCACAGAGATCTGCGTACCTCTGCCTCCCCATGCACCACCACATCCAGCCCAGAGATTATTATTAAATTATAATTCATTCAATCATGGGATCCCCAATCTATATAAACAAGGAAGGATTATCTAGAACCCTTTCTCAGTCCCTGCGGGTTGACAGTTTGTACATAACACCCCAAGTCTGACCACACCCTGAGGTGTGCCCCTCAGCAGATCTCTCAGAATAGCAAAGACTCCAGGGTTTGTTTCCCCTCAGAACCGCAAGATCAATTTTGACCGTGAGAAGGGCCTGGTGGAAGTTATCATTCAGCAACTATCTGAGGACGACAAGGGGTCATACACTGCCCAGCTCCAAGATGGAAAAGCCAAAAACCAGATCACCCTCACCCTAGTGGACGACGGTCAGCACAGCCCCACTCTGCCCTGGGCCACCTGCCTCACTGTCCTTGAACCCAGCTTTCTCTGTGTATTCCTGCCCTCCTCACACTCTCAGCAGCCCCCCCAGCTTGGGGTCTGCTGACTGCATCCCTGGTCTTCTGTTCACCTTGATGCCCCCTCTGGGAGCCTCTGTCACTCATGCCAGGTCTTCTCCATGTGTTCACAGATTTTGACAAGCTTCTAAGAAAGGCAGAAGCTAAGAGAAGAGATTGGAAGAGAAAGCAGGGTAAGAGCCACTGGCCAGTGCTGGAAGATACCGACCCACCCCACCGTGGTCTGGTTCAATCCTACTCCAGTGTTGGAACAAAACCTCATTTGAAAGTCGTGTACCCCAGGCCCCTTGCTTCACCACAGTCCCTCCCCTGATCTTAGAGACTAGGATCTTTAGCAATCTCCTCCCCAGCTGGCTTCCCTTATCAGGCCACCAGGTGGCGCCCTGGCCCAGCCTGGAGTCCAGGCTCATGATTCCCAACCCCTACCTCCAGGTCCCTATTTCCAGGAGCCTTTGCAGTGGAAGATCACAGAGGATTGCCAAGTGTTGCTGACATGCAAGGCAAGTCCCAACCCACCCAGGTCTGCCTCCAGCCCAGTGAAGCAAGACCTCTGGCTTATTCCCAAGCCCAGAGGCTGTCCCTGCCCACTCCACCCCTGAATTCCATCCTATGCCCTTGTGCTGGGCTGATCTCATGCCTGGGTCAGGGCCCTAGGAGAGCACAGTCACACACACACACACACACACACACACACACACACAACAACACAAAACCACCTTCCCAGGCCCAGGCAGTAGGATTATTGTGAGGTGGATCAACCTTAAGCTAGATCTCCCAGCAGCTCTGCAGGGAGTCCCCAGGGCCCAGGGGATCTGGGAGCTATGAAGGAATCTATATGTCAAGGAGCTTCGCTGGACAGCACTCAGTGCATCGGGTATTATTTTATTTTATTTCATCTGTCTCACAGTCATCTGTGGTATGGATGTTATTACCTCCACCTCAGGGACAAGAATACAAATAACTCAAGACCACACAAGGGTACAGGGAGCCAGGTCCTAACCAAGTCACCCTGACTCCAAAGCCCAGGTCCCCTTGATAATGGGGAAGTGCATCATAGATGGGTGCCACCCCCCCCCAGCATATTCATTCAGAAAATAAAATCATGCACTGCACACCCAATACTCTGCAAACCCCTAGGCATATGTAATGCAGATTTGGTTTCCTTAGTCCCCTGGGAACCCATAGTACATGACAGAATTATTGGAAAATGGCATTCTTTATGCTTGATCAGACATGGTCAGGAAATTCATTGTGAGGCAGGAGGGGTACTCTGGGGTGCTCCCAGAAGGAGGTGACAGCTGGGACTTTAAGAAGCCTGAGCTTTACAGGGAAAGCAGAGCAGAGAGGTTTCCAGAAGAAGCAGAAGTTGGAATCCAGAGGCCAGCAGAGGAGTCTCGGTGTGAGGAAGGGGTCAACTGACTTCAGCAAGCGTGTCTCTGTGGCTCATGGGGGAGGAAGTCATGTTTGCAAAGAAGTTATTTGAGCTGGGTGTTTATGAGAAAGCTTGATGGAGTCCCCTCACATCCTGCCTTCCTCAGGTCACCAATACCAAGAAGGAGACCCGCTTCCAGTGGTTCTTCCAGAAGAAAGAGGCACCCAGTGGGCAGTACGACCCACAGACTGGAGATGGGCTTCTGCATATCGAGGAGGTGAGTGCCACTGGGGCTGGGGGCGCACACCCTGCTCAGCTGCCAACTGAATGGATCGGAAAGCACTGGGCTGAGCAGAGCAGGGCTGGGACTAGTGAGAGACAAGCGAGGCACCCACACACGGAGCATCCAAACCCCAATCCAGAAAAATACTAGGGACTGGGGGGTGTAGTTCAGCTGGTAGAGCTGGCCGGACACACAGGAAGTCCTGGGTTCAAGTCCCAGAACTACATAAACTGGGTGAGAAAGTGCACACTTGTAATCCCAGCACTCAGGAGATGGAGTCGGGGGATCAAGTTCAGGGTCATCCTTGGCTGCAGCAGGTTTGAAGCCAACCTAAACCATATCAGACCTTCAAACAAACAAAAAGATAAATACTGGTTTATGCAATGTTTAAAAAGTCAAATTTAATGTTTAAAAATTGGAGGTGCAGAGTCAGGGGAACTCAACGAACAAAGATGCTTGTCACTGAGTTCAACAACCTGAGTTTGATCCCCAGGACCCACATAGCGGAAGAAGAGCACAGACTCCCAAAAGTTGTTCTCTGACCTACTACACACACACACACACACACACACACACACACACACACACGTGCATGGGCACACAATAAAATAAATTAAATAAATGAATAAATAAGCAAATAAGTAAATAAGTAAATAAATAAATAAAATGTAATCAAGCTTTAAAACATTTTTGAAAATTTTCTGTGTATGAGTGTTTTATCTGCATGTATATAAGTGTACATGTGCATGCAATGCCCATGGAAGCCAGAAGAGAGTGTCAGATCCCTGAAACTAGACAGTTGTTAGCTGCTATGTGGGTGCTGGAAACCTAACCCAGGTCTTCTGGAAGAGCAGCCAGTGCTCTTAACTGCTGAGCCATCTCTCCAGCCCCCTCTTTAAACCATTTTAAATTAAGGAAAAGACCTACAGAATTTTGAAGAAGATAAGAGTAGTATTACTGATTTTTCCCTTTCTCGGGCTCCAGACCTGGCTCTGGTATTGACTGTGCAGCCTTTGGCTGGTTGTTGGTCCTTTCTGACCTCTGGTCCATCTGCTCTTGGACTAGGATTGAGGACAGGAACACTGTTCCCAAGTGAGGCAGGTCTGGAGCAAAGTAGGCCTAGAGCCCAATTCTCCCCACGCCCTCCCACAAGGCCCCCTAGAGGAGTGTGACCTGGCTAGAAAAGACATGTAAGGCTGGTTCCCCACCTGCCCAAATGTTCTCCTGCTGCTGGCTTCCCGGGCCTCATTGGGTGCTGGAGGAACTGGACAGTTGATCACAGGCTTCCTACTAGGAAGGAAATGACCAGGCCAGGGTCTTCCTCCATATCGTGATCAGAACAATGCCACAGCAGCCTCTGTCACTGTTAACCAAGCTCCTCACAGGATATGCCATTCAGTTGGTACTTAATAGTTGTGGGGTCTTGATATAATGACCCATCCCGTAGATTCAGAGCTTTCTGGCTCCCATAGTGTTAACCCTAGGTCCCCCACAGCACCAGAGGCACATAGACAGAACGAGGATACCAACATTATTTCACAGACGAATAAACTGAGGCTCTGCAGGGTGAAATGAAAGAGCACAAGGCTAGAGTGGGGTCAGAGGTCACTCTAGCACCACCCCCATATGATTGGGACTTTGAGGCCTTCCCTGAGTAAAGGGGGGGGGGGTGTGGAAGAAGATTCTTGAGGTTCAGTTGTCAGTCCCCAGAAAGACCTTCCTTTGCCTTGAATCCTGCCCCAAAGCTACTGTGTGGAGGTAGCCAGGGTGGGAGGGACCTTTGGGGGCCTGGAAGCAAACATTACTCCATGGGCCCTGAAAGAGGTAGATTCTGACCTCTGCACCTCGCCTTAAAAGCACATCCCCAGGCTGGAGCCTAGTGGTAGACTACTTGCCTAGCACTGGAGATGCCCTGCCCTGGTTCCGGACCCAGCAAACATTTTCAAAAGTGCAATCAAGTTCTCACTTCAATGATTATTGATTCAGATTTAATTTGAGATTGCCAAGGTGTGCCAGAAAGACCCCCTGTCCTGAGCCAAAGAAAAAAGTGTTTCCTTCTTGGGAACTGCAGGAGTCATTGTGTCTGGCCTGAGGGAGAGAACAGGTTGGGGAGAGAGTGCCTTGCACTGACAAGCTCTGCCAGGAGGCTCGCCATGCTGAGCTAGGCTGGACTCAAAGCAGCGCCCTGGGATACAGATGGGGTGTTTGTTTCTGCCCTTGGTGCACACACACACACACACTCACACACACACGTGTGTGTGTGCATGCACTTGCCTTCTCCAGGCCCAGATGAGCCTTGAGCTAGGAATCAATCAACATTGGAGCTGACAGAAGCCTTATAGGCCATCAGCCCAGAGGAGTAAACTGAGGCCCAGGGAGAGAAAGGTCTTGCCAGAAGCCACACAGTGTTGGACCCTGGAACCTCCTGACTTGCCATCAACTCTCCAAGCACATACCACCATCTCTCATCTTCTTTTGTAGTTGTCCAAAGAAGACCAAGGAATTTACAGAGCTATGGTTTCTGATGAGCGGGGGGAAGACAACACCATCCTGGACCTCACAGGCGAAGGTAGGTGCCAGTGATGTCAGAGATGGGCCGGGGGGGGGGCATGAGAGGTCACACTGGAGCAAGAGACTGCAGTAGGATATGTGGCTTATGATTTTTGGGATCTCCATTTCACTTGGGGAAACTGAGGCACTGAGCAGTTAAGGGACTTGCCCAAGGTTGCACAGCTAGTCAGGAACAGAGGTCTGGTATATGTGATACCATGGTATACCACAGTAAACCCAGGCTTGGAGACTCTCCATCCAGAAGGCCCTGGCTGCTGTTGAGGTCAATTGATATAGCCAGAAATAAATTGCCAGGTGGCAGCCCCTCTGCCCCACCCATCACTGACCACCTGAGTTCTCCTCCCACTCCCAAGTCATCCTTCAGAGCATTCTGCCCTCAGAGAAGCTCTGAGCTCTCTCACCCTTCTCCAAGGATATCCCCTCTTCTGGATATCCCAAAGGGAACCCACCCAGCTGATCATTCTCTGTCTCCCTCCAGCCCTTGATGCTGTCTTCACTGAGCTGGGCAGGATCAGTGGTAAGTATGCCTGCCTTGTTGTCCTGCTCTGCCCTAATGCCAAAGAGCCTCCAAGGGACCCCAAAATGGCCTTGGCTGTGGAAATGGGTCTAGGAGCCACCCTCAACAATGGGAAGAGAAGCCCGAGCCTCCACACAGCACTGTGTCCCCTCCACACTGCCTCTGGGGCAGCAGCAAGCAGACTGGCCTGCAAATATGCCACTCACAGGTCCTCAGGGGAGACTCACAGGTCTCCTCTGCATCCCCAGCTCTCTCTGCAACCCCACTGAAAATCCAGGGGACCGAGGAGGGGATCCGGCTCTTCAGCAAGGTCAAGTACTACAATGTGGAATACATGAAAACCTCCTGGTTCCACAAGTAGGTTAACGTAGCCCCCGTCAGTCCTTGGCAAGCTGGAAGGGCCCAGAGCCTGCTCCATGAGGGCTTCCCTCCCTCCCCCTGCCCAGTCCTCCCAGCAGGGACTGTTTCAAAGGGGTCAGCGGGGCAAGGGTTTAACATCAGCCCTGTCCACAGGCAGGGTTGGGGATAGGGTGAGCAAAGAGAGAAGGACAGCGCCCTCCTCCCAGATGGGAATGCTGGTGGTAGGGCCATTCTTCTGAGATCTCCGTGACCACAGAAGGATCACAGCCCCAGACCTGGAAACTGGAGAAGGGAAGGATACAGGAATGAGACAGAGCCTGTCCGCGGGGTGATAGTGCCCTGGTGGGCCTCCCCAGTCTCAGCAAACCCTGGCAGCAGGGTTCAAGGGGGAAGTACAGGCAGAGGAAGCTGAGGTGCTAACAAC
Source organism: Nannospalax galili (assembly GCF_000622305.1). Taxonomy (NCBI): domain Eukaryota; kingdom Metazoa; phylum Chordata; class Mammalia; order Rodentia; family Spalacidae; genus Nannospalax; species Nannospalax galili. Next base: position 2,021,666 of record NW_008351649.1, on the reverse strand, counting down.
TGATCAAGGTCAGGGCTTGAAAGCAGGAGAGATGAGGTTTCCAGAGATTCAGTCAGGAGCTAAGTAACCTAGATAGTTTGAGGGTAGAATTTCTCCTGGGCTTCTTATTATGTGCACACCTCAGCCTTATGAAGCAGACATGGCTGCACACATTCTATGGGAAAGTCTGGATTGACTTGGGCAAGTCTGTGCAATGAGAGCTAGGGCCACAGAAAGACTCAAGAGGGGAAGGGACTTCTCTAGCCAGAGTTTTTGAGCCCTGTGGCAACAGGCTTAGGTAACACTGGGGACGTGGGATAAATGTCTTCAGGAATGAAATTTAGGTAGTGAAGAGAAAGGGCTTAATGTTAAGTTGGTTTCCAAGATTAGGAGAGAGTGACTGTGAGACGATACTGCAGGATTAGGATGGAAATGCAGAATCAAGGGAGTGACTCCCTAGGACAGGAAAGTGGCAGTCACAGGTCACCCAGCCTGGAAGGCCATTTGCATCAGAGTCCCACATACACACCTAGCATTTGCTGACAGTTCATCTGCCCCCAGATTGCTAAGGGAATGAAGGAATGGATGGGAGACTGAACGCTGAATGGATGGATGATTGGATGATGAACGGAGCACTGGCCAATAAATGGATCTGAATGGACTGTCTCACTGATGGTCACACCCCTCAGCCATGGATCTGAAAACAACACTCCAAGAGAGGGCCTGAGGACAGGGAGTCTAGCCTTACAGCCAGCCTCAGTGATTCTCTGACCTTGCATTCAGAGACAAGCACCTGGAGAGAGGTGACCGGGTTAGGGCAGGCACCACCCTGGATGAGATCTGGCTCCACATCCTGGACCCCAAGGACTCGGACAAGGGCAAGTACACCCTGGAAATAGCTGCTGGGAAGGAAGTCCGGCAGCTCTCAGCAGATCTCTCCGGGCAAGGTGAGCTGTCCTTCTGTCTGTCTTCGGAGAATCCCATCTAGAAAACCCCAGGGGGACCAGGTGCATATCTGTAATCCTAGCACTTGGGAAGCTAAGACCTGACGATCAGGAGTTCAAGGTTATCCTCTGCTACATAGTGAGTTTGAGACCACCCTGTCTCAAAAAAAGGGGTTGGGGGGCTTCAGGGGTTAGAAGTGCTTGCCGCCAGGCATCACGGCGCATGCCTTTAATCCCAGCACTTGGGAGGCAGAGGCAGAGGCAGGCAGATCTTTGTGAGTTTGAGGCCAGCCTGGTGTGAGTTCCAGGACATCTGGGGCTCTAGGGAGACCCTGTCTCAAAAGGCAAAAAAAAAAAAAAAAAAAAGTGCTTGCCATGCAAGCCTGATGACTTTTGAGTTCAATCCCCAGAAACCCAGTAGAAGAAGAGAGCTGACTCCACAAAGTTGTCCTGGGCCTTCACACACAGACAATAATGATAAATTTTAAAAATTTTAAAAAAGAAAACCCCATTGTGGGCCCTACAACTTTAACACTTGGGAGGCAGCAGGAGAAGGGTAGCACGTTCAGAGTCAGCTTGGGCTATATAGTGAGAACCTGTCTCAAAAAGATGAAGATGCCAGGCTTGGTGGGGTATCCCAGCACTTGGAAGGCACAGACAGGAAGATCTATGTGAGTTTGAAGCTAGCCTGGTCTACATAGTGAGTTCCAGGCAATCCAGGGCTGTTTTTTGTCTCAAAAAAACAAAAAAGGAACCAGACATGGTGGTACATGCCTTTAATCCTAGCACTTGGGAGGCAGAGGCAGGTGGATCTCTGTGAGATCCAGGCCAGCCTGGGATGGTCTACTTAGCAAGTTCCAAGCCAGCTGGGCTACCTAGTAAGACCTTATCTCAAAAAAAGAAAAAAAAGTAAAATAAAATAATGAAAACCCCATGGTCTTCTGAGAGACTCTCTTCTCCCCAGTCCTGGCACTGGCCCCAAGAGAACCCTAGAACGGGGAAGAGAGTAAAGGACAGTCCCCACTCAGCCCTGTCTTGCCTTTATCTTTGTCCTGCAGCCTTTGATGATGCCCTGGCAGAGCACCAGAGACTGAAGTAAGTTTTCCCACTCCGCATGTCAATCATAGCCCCCTCGGAGGTAACATAAACTGCCCAGGCCCCTTCTGGGAGCCCTAGAAGCGCCACCTTCCCCTGTCACCCCCTCAGCTCATACAGCAAGACTTGGACATGTGACTGCAACTCTGCTCCTGTTTCTGTCTTTCAGGGCCTTGGCCATCATTGAGAAGAGTGAGTCACCAGTAGTCGTGTTGTTCTGTTCCTGACTCTAGGCTGGTTTCTCTGGACCCCCAGCCTCCTGGAAGGCTGCTGAAGTCCCAGATCTCCAGCAGGCTTTGTGGGGTTCTGGGGTCTCACGTTGCTACTGGGGAGATCTGGGAGGTAGCTGTAAAAAAAGACAGATGGATAAGGATCCTGAGGATACCTGAAGTGGTGGGTTGGACACGCCCTGTATGGGCCTGGTGCCAAGCAGATGCACACAACCTTTGGTGGGAACCCAAAGACAGGGAACAGAGGGGTGTGAGGCTGAACTGGCCTGTCTTTTTTTTAAGATTTATTTTTATTTGTGTGTATGTGTCTGTGTGAGTGTATGCCGCATGTATGAGAGCACGCTTGCAGAGTCTAGAAGGGGGTGCCAGATCCCCTGGAGCTGAAGTTATAGGTAGTTATGAACTTTAGTCCTCTGCAAGAGCAGCCAGTGCTCTTAACTGCTAAGTCATCTCTCCAGCCTTTAAGCTAGCCTTTCTGAGTGGACTAGAGGGAAGGGCAAGGGGGCGTCTCATCTAACCCAGAATCAGCCCCAAGCCCAGGGGATTTGGCACAGCTTTTGAGCTACTGTGAAAGCTACCAAATCCACCAGCTCAAACCTGCCCACTTACAAGGTCTCCCAGGCAGCTCTGAACAGCCCAGTGCTAGACGCATAGCCTTCTAATCTCTCTGGCCCAGTGATGAAAAATGGGGACTCTTCAGTGAAGGGCCAAGCCAGCAGCAGAGTCCTACCACTTTACCAGCCTGACCACAAAGGAGGAACCTGGATGGCTATGAGAATCAGGGACACTGTGTGACCACCAGCACACAGACGTTGGTGCCTGTCCCTATGTGGCACCTTGTCCCAGACTATCCCTATGTGACAGGAAGGTTGGGCACTGAGTCTTTATCTTCAGTCTAGACAATTCCAGGTTCCAAGTGGCCCTGCAGTGAGGTGCTCTCACAGAGGCCAGCCACCTCAGGGGTGACAGCACAGCCTGAGGCCAGCCTTGGGCTACTCAAGCCTGATGAGCTCTCACAGCACCACCTAGCCATTGCCCAGCACAAACAAACATCCCCTCCCATCTAGAACTCCCACAGAAGGAAGTTGCTGGGACTTGAGAAATCAGAGTCAGTGGGAGAAGCAGGATCCCCAGCTGTGGAAGGCTGGGAGGAATTCCTGCCCATGACAGTGCCCATCCCTGGGGCTTCCCCTGCCTGATTCAAGGACCTGACTTCTGACAAACTGACATCTGAACTAGGCTCTTTACACTTTGGGGATGCATGATCTAGAGCCTGTCAGATCCCCTTGTCTCCCCACTGCCCCTATTGCAGTATTAGGGACACATTTCTATCTCTACTTAGCAATTTATAGCCACATTGTCTTCCTGGGGCCACCAGGTCCCTCCTTGGACCAGAGGCAGGGTGTCCTAAAAGCTGCAACTTTCCCAGACCTCTTCTTGGTTCACTCCCTCGGTGGTCAGTGACACAGTTTGTTTGGTAGATAATGTCAGTTTAAGTTCAGAGCAATCTCCTTTACCTTCTTCTCCACTCCCCAGTGACAGAGGAACTCACTGTCACCCCAGGTACCACTAATCGTAGTGACCTCAACTTGATGGCAGAAACCCCCACGTTCCACGTCTTCTACTTGTGAAGATGAGGCTCATGTGGTACTGTTAAAGACAGAACTAGAAAGAGGCCTAACATTAACCCTTAGCTCTGAGGAAAACTACTGGGCGGGAGGGCAGCTGGCAGAACTCACCACTGAGTTCTCTTCTTTCCATTCTAGATCGGGCCAAGGTGGTGAGGGGCCTGCCAGATGTGGCCACCATCATGGAAGATAAGGTACTGTCCCTTCTGGCCCATGGCCAGCAGTCCCATGCTCCTGTTCCCTCAAGGATCCCTCCCAAGTCATGAAACAGTGGAGTTCTGTGGATTTACCTCCCAAGTCATGAAACAGTGGTGCTCTGTGGATTTACCAGCCAAAGGTGGTAGGTTGGCCAGAGAGGCTGAACCTATCACATACGAGCAAGCGGCTCACTGATGACATGTGTATCAAGGAAAATCGCTGAATCCAGGTCAGACCCAGTGCTTAACTGGGTTCCATCTCTAGACAGCTTGGATCAGAGTCTGCCCACTGTGACTTTGGTCTCCACAGGAGTTCAACTACATGATCCTGAAGAGATCTAGTGTTTTCAGTAACCTATGCGGTGCTTGCTTTGTGTGGGGTATTACTATATATATCATTCCGTATTTTAGCTGATTTTGTCACCAAGCCAACCACAGGAAATAGGGTATTAATGCTAGTGACATTTGATAGCAGAGGAGACTGAGACCCAGAGTGGTTAAGGTACTAACGTCACATAGCCTCACTGATAGAGCTGAGAATCACAGCAACTGCCGATTCCAGAGCCTTGAGTTTCACCATCACACTGCAGTGTTCTTTGTTAAACCTCACTCAGGAACTTCAAATTCAAGTCACAAATCTTTGTCCTAAAGTAACATAACCTCCTTACTGGGGTGGGTAATTGCAAAAGAGAGCAATCTAAGATTCCAACTAGAAACTATTCCTGTAGAAAAGCTGATGGAGAATCTGGGGTTGAAACAGAATGTGTCTCTCTTTATGGGTTACAATGAAACTCACAGAAGGGTTGACTGGGGTGTAGCTCAGTTGATAGAGTGCTTGCCTAGTGTACATGAAGCTCTGAATTTGACCCCTCCTATTGCATAAAGCAGGCATGGTAGGAATACCAGCACTTGGGAAGTGGAGGATTAGAAATTCAAGGTTGTCTTCAGCTATATAGTGAATTCAAAGCTATCCCAAGATACATACATCCTGTCTCAAAAAAGGAAATAAGATGTAATACATGTCCAAGTAGCTTACTGGACCAGAAGCTCTCTAGGTACATGAAGGTGAGTGCCAGGTTCAAGTTCCAAGTTCAAATTATAAGGAAGTAAAACTGTTCTCTTCCTATCCATCAAAACAGACCCTATGCCTGACCTGCATCATCTCAGGAGATCCTGTCCCTGAAATCTCTTGGCTAAAGAATGACCAGCCTGTCACCTTCCATGACCGATATCACATGGAGGTGAGGGGGACAGAAGTCACCATCACTATCAACAAGGTCACCAGTGATGACAGCGGGCGTTATGGTGTCTTTGTCAAGAATAAGTATGGCTCGGAGACCGGTCATGTCACCATCAGCGTGTTCAAACATGGAGAGGCACCCAAGGACATGAAGAAGATGTGATGGGCGTGTTCAGGGCCAGCCTGAGATCTGCATTGCACGGACCAGGAGGCCAACCAGTGGGTCATAGCCTGGCATTGGCTGGGGTGTGGAGTAGGGGAAGGGACAGGGTAGAACCCAGGACATGAGGGGAGCTGGAGTGGACACACCAGAAAGAAGCAACAGAGATCCTGCTGGGTCTTCAGAGGCCTCCAAGATGGGCAGAGGGGGTGGAGGTAGTTAGCACTAGACTTGGAAATCAGAAGCTGGGAACCAAGACTCAGTTTCATCAAAGCTCTTGTGCTCTCAGGCATCAGATGAACAATCCCACCCCCCCCCCCCTACCACCCACCCCTAATGACGGCTTGTGAAACCCCTTATAGACCATATGCCAGGGGCTCAGAACAGGAGGCAACATTGTTCTTTATGAGCATTTGGTAAAGTTGACAATTTTGGTTGTCCCAACTGGAGGTGTTTACTGGCATCTAGTGGGTTAAGGTCAAGTAGGTCAAAATGTGACTGAACACTGCCTTCCTGGCACAGAGTTTATGCAGTTGATCAATCCTTTCATCACAATTCTCTTTTAGGACAGGACTGTTGCAGTTCCAACACTCATCAGAAGTGTAGCATGCACAAAGCTCAGGGTGGTCCTGGAACTACAAAGATAAACAATACTCAGACCCCACCCAGGAGGGGGTCTCAGTACCGAAGGGAAACAGATGTGGATGGAGATGACCCCAGGGCAAGGCAGACGATGAAAACACTAAACAGGTCCAAGGACAGTGCCACCCATGATCAGGGGAGGGGGACGACAGTCAATCCAATTGGAAAATGTAGGACAGAACTGTGTTGGGCCCTGAGAGATGAATCCAGTTTGGCCATGGAAATGGGAGGGGGACACTTCAGGAGCAGCCATGGTGGGAGCAAAGGTGAGGACAGGGAGGAGTGGAGTGTAGACTGGGATGCCAGGCATGGAGTGGATGACCTTCAAGGCTTCTTCGAGCATAGGGCCTATGTGTGGTGTGCAGATAGGAGTTGGCCTTGGTTGGCAGATCTCAGTACAGAGCTGGGCATTTCCCTGCCTTCCAGTTTCCCTCTTTGAAAACATAAGACGGGGGGGGGGGGTTATAAAATTATAAATGTGTGTGGTAAAGCCTTAAAGAACTCAGGCAATTTATAAAAGAGAAATACAACCATCAGTATTCCCAACATCAGAAGATAACACCTGGCTGTGATTTCTGAAATGACTTTGAAATTGAAGGGTAAATCACCCCTCAGCCCACCAGCTAGTCAGTCACCCACTGGATATGGTGGGTACCTACAGCCCCGGCAGCCCGCCTTCCAGACTCCATGGTGATTAATGAGCCCTCTGCTGAGGAGAGGTGGGGGAGGGGAGGGGTAATGAAAGTTTGGGAAATAGGGCTGGTTGATGGCTCAGTAGTCAAGAGCACTGGCTGCTCTTGCAGAGGACCTGGGTTTGATTCCCAGCACCCACACGGCAACTAACAACCGTCTGTCACTCCAGTTCCAGGGGACTCTGATGCCCTCTTCTGATCTCTGTGGACATTGCATGACATGGATGCACTTACATACATGCATACATGCAGGCGATACACTCATATACATAAAATTAAAAAATAATTTTAAAAGGGAAGTTTGGGGAACAATGCAGGCCCTTTTTCTTAAACTTTATTAATTTGTGTGTGTGTACTTGTGTGTATGTGCATGTGAGCACATGTGTGTCATGGCATGTATGTGGAAGTCAGAGGACAACTTGTGGGAGTAAATCCTCTCCTTCCACCATGGCAGGTCCAGGGATCAAACTTGGCAGCAAGTGACTTTACCCCAGGAGCCATCTTGCCATCCCCTATGTAGGTCTTAAAGGCAAATATCCATGGGCTTCAGACACCTTTCTGCCACCACATGCTCCATAAGACCTTGCAAAATACGTTTCCTTTTTCTGAGCCTCAGTTTCCCATTTGAAAAACAATAAGATTACCAGGTATGGTGGCACATACTTGTAGATCCAGTACTGCTAGAGGGGTAGGCAGGAGGACCAGGAGTTCAAGGTCATCTTCAGCTACACAGCACAAAGTCAACCTGAGCTACATGAGACCTTATCTCAAAGTTTTTAATTAATTTAAAAAATAATGGACCAGGAGCTGGGCCTGGTGACACATGCCTTTAGCCCCAGAACTTGGGAGTCAGAGGCAGGCAGATCTCTGTGAAATCAAGACCAACCTGGTCTACATAGTGAGTTCCAGGTCAGTGGGGCTACGGGGCTACAGCGAAGTCCTGTCTCAATAAATAAATAAATAAATAAATAGCCAGTGAGATAGCTCAGTGGGTAAAGTGCTTGATGGGCAAACCTGGTAACTGGAATTTGATCCCTAAAACCTCTTTAAAGAGGAAGACTGACTCCACAAAGTTGCCCTCTGACCTCCACATGTGTACTGTGGTATACACATGCCCACATATGCATCATACACAAATAATAATAATAATAATAATAATAATAGTTAATTAACAAAGTAGGGGTCAGGAAGTAGGTAACAGCCCTTGCTTGCCAAGCTTTAACCATTTGAGTTCAGTCCCTGGGATCTACATGATGGAATGAGAGAATCAACCCCTCAAGTTCTCCTCTGACCTCCACATGCATGCCACAATACCCATAAGCACACACATAAATAAACAAATATTATTAAATCAAAAATAAGGGCCAGCAAGATGGCTCAGTGGATAAAAACACAAGCCTGACAACCTGAGCTTGATCCCAGGAGCCCACATGAGAGAGCCAGGTATCGTGACACACATCTGTAATCCCAGCACATTTACAGTGAGATGGGAGGCAGAGAGCAGAGTCGCCTGGAGACTAGCAAGTGAGCCAACCTGGAGTATGTAGCATGGCAGAAAGCGTGGAGACCCTGCCTCAACAAGGTGGAAAGAGAAAACCAACTGTCCTCTGACCTCTATGTGTGCTGTGGCACCCGTGCACGCGCACACACACATACACACACAAACACACACACACACACACACACACACACACACACACACAAACAAACAAAAATATAAGTAAAAATAAAAATGGAAATAAATATGTAAAATGAAAAAAGACAAAGATAATTTCTGAGGGTCTGTCCTGTTGACACTAAGAATGTTTACTACTTCCCGCAACTCCAACCTCCTTTGCTTTTCAATTCCCATGAAAATGTGGTGTAGACAAAAAGACTCCATCCTGGCCCACCCTCCCATTTGCAGTCTTAAATCTCTTGTGTCAATGAAAAATATCCCAGGTTTTAGTGACGTTGGAAAATCTATCAGCCGTAATGGAACACACCGCCCCCTGCTGGCATGACTTGTGCTTGCACTCTAAGAAGCTGCAGGTGAGTGCATTGTGGGGCTGGGGATGCTCGGAGTGTCCTTAATGAGGAGACAAGCCAGTTTGGGAACCACACGCTATATCAGAATCCATAGCACATTAATCACGGGATTTTTTTAATCTCTGGTCTGGCAATTCCAACATCCGGAGTGTACGTGAGTCTGCTTTGATGCCTGCTCTGTCTTTTTTTGTTCTGCCTTTTAGTCTGCCTTGTATTTTATTGTTTTAGGGGTTTTGTTGTTGTTGCTGTTGTTGTTGTTAAGATAAGAAGACAAAGAAACTGTGATAAATAACAAGTGGCTTTTAATGCTTGGGGAAAAGAAAGGGGTGGGGACAAGGAAATATTCTCTGGTCTGTATCTGGGTCTTGGCCTTTTTTTGAGACGGAGGGACAGAGTGTAAAGTAGCCCAGGCTAACCTTGAATTGGTTATGTAGCCAAGGATGGCCTTGAACTCCTGTCTCCTGTCTTCACCTCCCAAGTGCTGGAATTACAAGCATGCACCACACACACCCAGTTTCTGAGGTTCATGTTTCAAGCATGCTGGGAAAGTACTCTACCAACTGAGTTACATCACCAGCCCTGAGTCTTGGGCTTTAGTGAGTCTGTTCCTGGACCATGAATTCCACAGTCCCTGCTCAGGTTTTTTCCCTAAGGTGGGACAGGATAACTACAGAGCTAGAGTTAGGCATTTTTGCTTCCCCCAGTAGATTGGAGCTGGGTAATATAATGATCCTAAGGTCTGGTCTGGTAAGACTAGAATGCCCTGGCATGTTAAAAACTGGTTAGGAGCAGGGCGTGGTGGTGCATGCCTTTAATCCCAGCACTTCGGAGGCAGAAGCATGCAGATCTCTGTGAATTTGAGGCCAGCCTGGTCTGCATAGTGAGTTCCAAGACAGCTGGGGCTACAGGGAGACTCTGTCTCAAAAAGACAAAAAAAATGGTTACAAGAGGATTGGGTCCCCTAGAGATATCTCTCTCTCTCTCTCTCTCTCTCTCTCTCTCTCTCTCTCTCTCTCTCTTTCTCTCTGACTTTCATATGCTGCTATTGTCATCAGTTATAGCTCAAACCACAGCACTGGTTCCCATGAGGTGCTGCATTGTGCCCTGTGACCTCAACTTCCCTGACAGAAAAGAGTGGTTGACTTTTCAGTCTGTTCTGATTCTTTACTTGTTAGGCCTTCTTACAGGCCAAACAGGAAACCAGAAGTCCCAGTTATGAGCACACAAACAACTCTCTGGGTACAGTCTCCTGGACAGGGTCCCCAGGGCACAGTCTCCAGCAGCATCCCTGTTCTAGTTTGCTTTCAATTACTGTGACAAAACACTCTGACCAATACCAACTTGAGGAGGAAAGGGTTTATTTGGTTTACATCCCTTGGGTCACAGTTCATTGCTGAGGGAGCCCAAGGTAGGAACTCAGGGCAAGAGCCTCAAGGCAGGAGCTGGAGTATAGGCTCTGGAGGAACCCATCTTACTGGCTTGCTCCCCTGGCCTGTGCTCAACCTGCTTTCTTATACAATACAGGACCATCCACCGAGGGGTGGCATTATCCATGGTGGGCTGGGTCCTCCCACATCACTCAACAATCAAGAAAATGCCCCACAAACATGGCCACGTGCCAGTCCAATGGGGGCAATTCATCAAGTGAGGGTCCCTCAACCCAGGTGTGTCAAGTTGACACTAAAGCTATCCAGCACAGTCCCCAAGACCAGGGGCCCCTTTCTCCTCACCTGCTCTGTTCCCTTCTTGCTCCCATCTCACAGAGCCCCAGGCTTGGTATGCTGCTGCTAGAATTATAGATGGGGAGACGGGACAGTGTGGATGGAGGCCTGTGTTACATTGTTTTTCTGTTGCTGTGATAAAATACCTGGCAAAAGCAACTTAAGGGAGAAAGGGTTTATTTTGGCTCACAGTCGAAGGGTACAGTCCATCATGGTGGGGGAGTCAAGGTGGCAGGAGCTTGAAACAGCTGGTCACTTCACATCCAGAATCAAGAGCAGAGAGCGAAGGATTAAAGCATGCATGCCTGTGCCCAGTGGCTCTCTCCATTTTTGTACAATGCTGGACCTCCTGCCCAGGGAAATGATGCCCACCCACACAATGGGCAGATCTTCTCACATCAGATAATCCCTCACAGACACCCTCAGAGACCGGTCACCCAGGTCGTTCTAGATTTCATCAAGTTGACACTTAACACTAACCATCACAAGGCCCTGGACCTTCCATTATCACTCTGGGCTTTTCCCATCTTGGGGACCATGGGCACAGAGCAGGGATGAAAGGAAAGTCTTCCTAAAGGATAGGAGTCAGCAACCTCCCCATGGTGGGGTCTTCTCCATCCTCAGCTTTTACATGTCTTGAGCCTGAGATCATGGTCCTAGTGTGTCATGGCCGAGTGAAGTCAACCTCCCCAGCCTCACCTCACATCTGAAGTTTTACTTTATTCCCCCTTCCCAACCAGTTCCAATACCTTCACCCTGACTCCTGCCTGATCCATCTTCCCAGCATCCTGCATGCTGAAACCCCTCTGCTCCCTCCGCTATGATTCCTATCACCTGTCCTACTGGGACATGCTCAGTCTGTCCAGCCTGACTCCCAGCACCCCACCACCACCACCACCCAACTGTGTGGGACACAGAAAATCAGGAATTTTGCCTCTTAGTTGATAGAACATATCAGGAGCTCACAACCCAGAATTAACCAGGTCAATCTAGTGATCTCCCAACATGCTGTTCTTCCAGAGAGTCCAGACCATATGGACAGGTTGGAAGAAGCCCCGCCAGCCAGTAGGGTCCCCACACCACTGGCTGCCCCTCCCCCACACCAGCTATACCATCTTTCCCAGGGTAACACGGGTGCAAGTCTCGGCCTAAAGCATTCAAAGCATTGGACAGGAAGAACATCTGGTACAGGGACCTCACAGGAAGTGTCAGACCTCTGCTGAGGCTCTAGCCAGATGCTTAAAAATTAACTTAAAAAAAAAAACTCTTAAATCGTTTTAGACAATGAATGACATTTTCACACCAAAAATAGTTTCAGAAAGGACACTCCTCAGATATCTCTGGGAGGGCTGAGGGGGTGGTATTTTCCTTTCATCAGAGGCTGGAGGTACTTCAGCTATAGGGAGTGCCTTGGGTCAGAGCAAAACAAATCCCTCAGCCTGGGAGGGAATGTGCCCTGCTTCCCTGGTCATCGTTTTCTATGACTGCTTCCTGTGCTAGCAGATCTAAAGAAAAGGAAACTCAGGGCCACACAAAAACCTTTTCATCCCAGTTAGAAAAATATTCATGGTGAAATGGGTTTGGGGAATTTTTGCTTTAAACACTATGGTGTTAAAGTAAGAAGAAAATAATGAGAAAGTTAGCAAAATAGTGTTGATTCTCGGCAGGGCGTGGTAGTGCAGGTCAGTAATCCCAGCCCTTAGTAGACTGAGGCAGGAGGATTGCCACGAGGTCGAGGTCAGCCCATGTGCCCTCACATATGAACAAGCACACTAAATACATTAAAATGGAATAATTTTTTGATTTATTTATTTTTATTTTATGTGTATGAGTGTTCTGCCTGCCTCTATGTAAGTGCACCACATGCATGCAACACAGAAGCCAGAAGAGGGCATCGGATCCCCTTGGAACTGGAGTTATAGACAGTTGTTAGCTGCCATGTGGGTGACTGAAACCTGGGTCTTCTGCAAGAGGAACCAGTGCTCTTAACCACTGAGTCGTCTCTCCAACCCCTTGGATTTGTCTTTTGAGTTTTTAAATTTTTATTTACTTATTTTTAGTTTATGTGTATGAGTGTTTTGCCTGCATGTACATAAGTGTGCCATGTGTGTGCAGTGTCCACAGAAACCAGGAGAGGGCATCAGAGTCCCTGGACCTGGAGTTACAGGTGGTTATGAGCTGCCATGTGGATGCTGGGAACCAAACCTGGGTTCTCTTGAAGAGCAGTAAGTGCTCTTAACCACCAAACCATCTCTCCAGCCCTCTTGGGACCACCTTGCAGAACCAGAACTGGGATAATGATCTACCAAATCCCACACTATCTCCCAGCTGCTTGTCCACTAGCATTCAGCCTAGCTGGGTCAGAGTTGGAAGTGGAGGTGTACACAAGATGGCGGTGTTTAGAATGGAACCTACATTTCAAGAATATGAACAGGGACAGGAGAGATGGCTTAATGGTTAAGAGCACTAGCTGTTCTTGCAGAAGACCTGGGTTCATTTCCCAGCACCCACACGGCAGCCCATAACTGTCCATAACTCCAGTTCCAGGGGATCTGACTCCCTCTTCTGGCCTCCTTGAGCATTGCACAACATGGGTGCACATGCAGGCAAAACACTCATACATATAAAATAATGACAGAGCATATGAATTCCAGTGGGAGCTGTTATGGAAGGGTGCCAGTGGGGAAGGGAGTATAAAGATGATGAACATTGAGCTGTTCTGTATGACATACACAAAAATTCTATTAAAAATTTTAAACTGTTATAACTACAGCGTCATTCCAGATTTTAACAATAATTAATTAATTAATAATTTAAAAAATAAGAATATGAACAAGTCTATGAGAACTCCTATCATGCATACATTCAAAAAGACTTGGCTTGTGAGATGACTCAGTGGGTAAATGTGCCCACCACCAAGCCTGTCTATATAAAGTTGCCTTAATTTGAAGTGGCCTGTTAGAGGGTTTGTTTTGTTGTTTTAACAATAAATGACCTGGGATTGCTTTGTTGTTTTAAGCAGTAAACAATCTGGTTTTTAACATGTTGCTTAATATGCCTTCTTTTTAAATTCCTCTTAAAATATTTATTCATCTTACATTTTATTTATTTATTTAATGTATGTGTGTGCACATGAGTGTGGAGGTCAGAGAACAAATTGCTCATCAGTTCTCTCCTTCCACTGTGTGTGTCCCCAGATCTAACACAAGTTGTCAGGCTTGGGGTGAGCACCTTTATCTGCTGGGCCATCTCCCCTGTCCCTAACGTCTTCTTTTTAAAGACTGGGTATTCTTGTTCGTTAACCCCTCCCACTTTGGTTCTTTCTTCCCTTAAGTGACGAGATCAGTTTTTCTACTTGGACTGTCCTCTGACTGTACACGTTGGAGACTGCATGAGTCTATATCCCATTCTATCATTGTGTGAATGGTGGTTAAGTGCGCATTTTCATTAAGCTTCTAGAAAAAGCAAAACGATCATCTACAGGCTTCCTCAGGATTTCATGTGTGCAGGTGTGGGTGCACCTGTGGAGGCCAGAGGTCAATTTTCCCAATCGCTCTCTACCTTATTTTTTGAGACAGGAACTCTGACTGGACCTGGAGCTCAACAATTCAGCTAGCCTGGCTAGCCAGCAAGCCCCAGGGACCCTCCTTTCTCTGTATCTCAAGCGAGTTCCACCTCCTAAGTGCTGGGATTACAGGTGTTGGCTGCCATACTCTGCTTTCTATGTGGGTGCTGGGGATCCGAACTCAGCTCTTCGTGCTTACAAGGTAAACCTTTTACCAGTTAATCCATCTCCCCAGCCCTGTACCAGGTTCCTAAAGAACACGAAATGCTTGTTTTCCCCTTAGGGAAACTATTTCATGACCAATCAAACTATGAAATAAGAGAGTTTTTTTTTTCACTTTAAAAAAATATATTTATTATTTTTATTTTATGTGTATGAGTGCATGGCCTGCATGTGTGTAAGTGCACCTGTGTTGTGCAATGCCCGTGAAGGTCAGAAGAAGGCATCGGATCCCCTGGAACTGGAGTTACAGTTACAGATGGTTGTTAGCCACCATGTGAGTGCTGGAAATCGAACCTGAGTCCTCTGCAAGAGCAGTCAGTGCTCTTAATCGCTGAGCCATCTCTCCAGCCCCATTTTTTTTTCACTTCTATACATAAGATTGTATTTTGTGCTGCTGTAGCAATTTCATTATATAGACCAAGAAAAAGGAAAGAATAATAAAACCACCACACTGAGTAAGTTACTAAAGCTTTTCTACTTTTTAGCAGGATTTTCCATCTGGAAGTTTTATTTTCATATACCCCTCAAAACAGACAGGATGCTTACCATATTTTAAAGATTACAGATGGGTTGTCACTGAAAGAAAAATTTCACACAGTCACTGTACATCAAGGTTGACAAACTGTTCTGCATGAAAAATATACTTAGAAATTGTGTGAATAAAAGAATTGTGTGTATAGGGGAGGATTAAAGTCGACAGTGTGCCCTCTGGTGGCGGGTTCATTCCAAGCCACTTAAGGTGGGGACCTCTGCTTCTGCTCTTCCCACTCCTCTGCTGTGCCTTTACCCAACAACATTCATCAAAGCAAACAAATCCTCTTCTGAAGAGGTCTTAAGAAATTGGGGACAATATCAAACTTTTGGCATTAAAACAAGTTAACACACACAAAAGGGTTAACACATCACAGTCTTTAGCAATGTACATTAAGCAAATTTTTCTTGGACTAGTGACAAGAAAAGATGAACATACTTGTTAACAGTTTCAAAAAAGTTTAGCTCATTGTCCAAGAAATTCCTAACAATGCCTCTGTAGCTCTAAGCTCTAGACAGTACAGAATTTATGCAGCTGCATTAAAGAATTCAAGCTTGGCAAATTACATCCAAGCAGGTTGTTAAACTATTTATAAAAAGAGAAAGCAAATTATAAACACAGAATTGAAAGTCCTTCTGTTTTTCCTTATAGCCTTGAAAATTGCAAACTTTTGAGGACAGTCCTAATAGTAGGTACCCCAGATCTTGGGAAAGCTAACTACACAAACTGATTTAAAATACTCAGGATGACTTTGTAGTGTTTAATACAATTCAGCTCATGGTTAAGGGCACAAGGCAATATTTAACAAAAATAATCACACCAATTGACCTAGAAATCAAATGCAAATAGATATGAATACAATCTCCAAAATGTCTTTTTAAGTGAACATTAACTATTTATTCAAAGTTGGACAATAATTTGAAGGATTACAGTCTCCTGTGACATAAAGCCATTTCGAAGAGTTTCATGTCTCAGCTGAACAGGAGGAGAGAGGGTGACAGATGCTAAAAACAGACTCAACAGCAGCCTCCGCCCTCCCACTGTCCGCCCTGGTTGCCTGCGTGTGTTGCGTTGGTTGCAGCGTGCTGAGGGTCAATTTTAATGCCATTTGTCTTGTTATTAATGTCAAAGATCACTTCTTGGATTTTTCATAAATTTCTTTTGCTGTATTAATAAATGCATCTTCTACATTTGATGCAGCCTTGGCAGAAGTTTCCACCTTTCTGATTTCTCTCCTGGATTCTAAATCACGTTTATTTCCACTAAGCGAAGACCATGTTGGAATTGGAATGCTGACAGGCATCTTCTAACCAGGTTATCAAGTGATCAAATGTGTCTCTTCTTTTTTTTTTCAAGTACTCTATTTATTAGTTTTATTTTTATTTTATGTGTATTTGTGTATTGCCTGCATGTGGGTAAGTGCACCTGTGTCATGCAATGCCTTTGGAGAACAGAAGAGGTTGCCGGATCCCCTGGAACTAGAGTTTCGGACAGTTGTTAGCTGCCATGTGGGTGCTGGGATTCGAACCCAGGACTTCTGCAGGAACAACCAGTGTTCTTAACCGCTGAGCCATCTCTCCAGTCCCATGTGTCTCTTCTTATTGTATCATACATAGTAAAGCCCCCACTGCACCTCTGTATACCACCTTGTGATAGAGCAAAAGGACTCCTGCCCTGCTGTATCCCATATCTAGAGTTTTATCTGTTTCCCATCTGTTATTATCATTTGAGCACCAAACTCTACACCAATTGTGAGGTCATGAACCGGCTAAAACCTCTTGTCTGTAAACTGTAGCAATAAGCATGATTTACCAACACCTGTGTCGCCAATGATGCAGTACTTCAAGAGACAAGCAAATGTCATGGCTTCAGCCGCTCTGTACCAGGGCTCACCAAGAGGGTATATTTAATGTGATGATCTTATCTGTTCTAGGGCAAACCTAACCCTGCGTAGCCCTATATGCACAACTAAATAAATATAATTTAATGCAAGTCTGAAAACTACTAATAGGTGGGGGAGAGGTAGAAAGTTTTAGCTAAATAACCTTCATTTTTTTTTTCTCCTACTAGCTGTAACTTTTAACCATTTGAGTCCTTTTGTTTATGTTAGTAGGAAGGTGAAATTGAGGGTAATTAGGAAGTTAGAGTATAGGTTGTTTTGTACCCACCAGACAGCACACGACAAAACTGTTCAACTTAGCAACAGACTTGCAGGTGGGGAGGCAGGTCAGAAGACAGAGGCTAAACAATGTAGAAGGTAATTTTAATTTTAATTTCTTAAAATTATGTGTATGGGGGAAATATATGCACATGAGTGCAGGTGCCCTTAGAGGCCAAAGCACTGGGTCTTCCTGGAGTTGGAGTTACAAGTGGTTGTGACCCTGCCCTCCCCCACCACACCCCCATCGTGAGCACTGGAATTGAACTCAGGTCCGTTGCAATAGCAGTATGCACGCTTAACCATTAAGCCATCTCTCCAGCCTCTGTAGAAGATCATTTTAAATATATAAGGTCCTTTCTGATTCTAGAGATGTAACTCAGGGCCTGTGTATGCTGAGCAAGTGTTCTACCACTAAGCTACATTGCCTGCCAATCTTGAAAATACAATTATTGTTTTAATAAGTGACTATTATTTTTGTGTGTATCTGATATGTATGTGGGTGTGCATGACATGGCACATGTGTGGAGATGAGAGAACAATTTCATGGAACCAGTTCTCTCCTTCCACCTTCAGGTGACTTCTGGGGATAGAACTCAGAACACTTCCAGGGCAAGTGCCTTTACCCACTGAGACATCTCGCAAGCTCTGAAAATATAAATGTTAGCAATTCCATTCTTGAAAAAGTCTCAATTATCAGTGGCTTTTGAAAGATATGTATGTGCCTGTACACATGTGTGCAGGTGCCCACTGAGACCAGAAGAGGGCCTCAGATCCCCTGGAGCTGGAGTTACAGGTGGTCGTGAGCTGCCCTACATAGTTGCTGGGAACCAAATTTGGTTCCTCTTCAAGAGCAGTATCATCTCTCCAGCCCCCTTGGTATTTTTATGAAGAAAAGCTAATAACACGGATTTGTGTTTCTTTAGTCCCAGTGACCTGCCACTAATTACATTCTCCTGTGAAAGCTCCTTGATGCTGTCACCTTACATTTTGTTAGATAGATATTGTTTCCAGAAATCATAAGGTGTGTTGCTAATTATCTGGATTTCAAAGACTTTACATTAGGTGTTTATCTGTTATAAAAAATTACAGTATGGGGCTGGAGAGATTGCTCAGTGATTAAGTGCACTGGCTTCTCTTGCAGAGGACCTGGGTTCAATTCCCAACACCCACATGGTGGCTAACAACAGTCCCCAGTTCCAGGGGATCCGACACCCTCTTCTGACCTCCAAGGGTACTGCATGACATGGGTGCACTTACATGCAGGCAATACACTCATACAGATAAAATAAAAATAATAAATAAAATATTTTTTAATTACAATATCATTTTGGTTTTTTTTTGTTTTGGTTTTGTTTGTTTTATCTTTTTGAGACAGGGTCTCCCTGTAGCCCCAGCTGTCCTGGAACTCACTATGTAAACCAGGCTGGCCTTGAACTCACAGAGATCCGCCTGCCTCTGCCTCCCAAGTGCTGGGACTACAGGTGTGCACCACCACACCCGGCTTCATTTTGGTTTTTTAAGACAGGGTCTCTTCTAGCCCAGGTTGGCTTTGAATTCACCACATAGCCAAGGATGACCTTGACCTCCTGATCCTCCTACTTCTACCTCCAAGCACTGTGATTACAGGTTTGCACTACCACATGCAGGTATTGTTTTGTGTTTTTAGGTATGGCTTCACTCTGTACCCAGGCTGGCCTTGAATTCACTGTGTAGCCCAGGCTGGCCTCAAACTCAAGGCAATCCTCCAGGGCACCTCAGCTTCCTGAGTGCAGGAATTACAGGCATGTACCACCACCCCTGGCTAATTTCCACTTTTAGGTACGAACTCCAAATTCAATTCAATTACAGAGACCCAATTGTTCTAATACCCAGTGTGCTGGATAGCTTTAGTGTCAACTTGATATACACCTGGGTTGAGGGAGCCTCAATTGGGGAATTGCCTCTATTGGACTGGCCTGTGGCTGTGTCTGAAGGGCATCTTCTTGATGAGTGATGTGGGAGGGCCCAGCCCACTGTGGGTGGTGCCACCCCTGGGCAGGTGGGCCTGTGTTGCATAAGAAAGCAGGCTGAGCGGGGACCAGGGGAGCAAGCCAGTAAGCAGCGTTCCTCATGGCCTGTGCTCCAGCTCCTGCTTCCAGGTTCCTGCCCTGAGTTCCTACCTTGGGCTCCCTGATGAACTGTGACCTGGGAGAAGTAAGCTGAATAAACCCTTTCCTCCCCAAGTTGGTAGTGGTCAGAGTATTTTGTCACAGCAATGAAGAACAAACTAGAACACCCAGTGTCCTCTCAACACTGGGCAAATTGTAGAATGTCAAGAAAAAAAGAAAAGAAAAGAAAAGAAGAGAAGAGAAGAGAAAAAAGAAAAGTATGCTGAGCAAAGGCAGAAGCAGATATGTTAGACTAAGGAGAACAGAAAAAGAAAGGAGTCTAGAGTTCAGAAATAAGAGTCAGCCAGACAGGCAAGGAATGTGTGCCTTTATTCAGGAATCAGCGAGGACAGAAGCCTTGCGTCAGGAATAAGTCATCTGTAAGCAACTAAGGAAAGGGAAGTTTGGGCTTAAATATGAAGTTTACTAAGCACAGCTTCAGGAATTTGCTCACCGCCAGGGTCTGGTGTCCTTGGGTAACTGGAAATCCTCTTCCTAAAATTATTTTCTCAGGCAGGGCAGGAGAGTTATGTATGGCACTAAAGGAGACAGGTCAGCTCCATAAACAGCTTCCTTCAATTCAGGAGTGACCAGTTGGTAAGGCTTGAGCAAGGCCAGGCTGACAGTTTAGGACCAGTTGGCCACTTTAAAGAATTTATGACTTTATGTCTTCCCTTAATGAAGCTTGTGGCTCTCCTGAAAGTCATACATTCTATCAAGGCAGATGTCTGTGAGATCAAGGCCAGCTTGGTCTACGTAGCAAGTTCCAGATCAGAGAGAACTAAAAAAGAACCAAAACACACACACACACACACACACACACACACACACACATACACACACACACACAAAACAACAACTCCTGCATCCAGGAGTCCAGACTCTGCTGAGCAGAAAGAGACTCCACTAAACCCTTTTGTCGGCTCTGTGTGGGAGGTCACTGTTATAAATCTGTTCAGTTAATGTAAAAATTGTGTTCATTTCGAATATGGGCACTGAATTCCTCCTACCAGTCAGGCATGTTCTAAGCATTGGCAGCTGTTTATTTTGGGTGGGGAGAGAACAGATAAGCACAGCAATGTCAACTTGGCTCCTAGTGTTTTAGCCACTTGTCTCATGGCTGTGACCAAATACCTGAAAAGAGCAGCTTAAGAAAAGTTTATTTTGGCTCACAGTTCTAGGGCACAGCCCATATAGCAGGACCAGCAGACAGCCACAGTCAGGAAGCAGGGAGAGGTGGGTGCTGGCGCTTAGCTTGCTTTCTCCTTTGGATTCAGTCTGGAACCCCAGCCCGAGGAATGGTGTTGTCTACCTTTAGGGTGGGTGTTCTCAGCTCAGTCAACCCAATCTAGAAACTCCCTCACAGACAGACCCAGAGATCTAGGTGATTCGAGATCCTGTCAAGATGATAATATTAACCATCAGACCTAGAAATATACTCAGAATTGAAACCAGGAAGTCAAAAGATATTCTTATAATGTCCATAACAGCATTGTTCACGCACAACAACCAGAAAGTAGAAATAATTCCTTTGTCTATCAACAGATGAATGGTGTTCTAGATTGTTCCTCCATTGCTGTGACAAAACACTCTGACCTTAGGGAGGAAAGGGTTTATTTGTCTTACATCTCCCAAGTCACAGTTCATCAGAGAGCCCAAGGTAGGAACTCAGGGCAGGAACCTGGAGGCAGGAGCTGGAGCACAGACCATGGAGGAACTCTGCTCGCTGGCTTGCTCCCCTGGCCCCTGCTCAGCCTGCTTTCTTATGCAATACAGGTCCACCTGCCCAGGGGTGGCACCACCCACAGTGGGCTGGGCCCTCCCACCTCACACAACAATCAAGAAGATGCCTCCCAGACATGGCCACAGGCCAGTTCAATGGTGGCAATTCCCCAACAGAAGCTCCCTCAACCCACATGTGTTAAGTTGACACTAAAGCGATCCAGCACAAATGGATAACCTACATATAGCATATACATACAATGGAATATTACTCAACCTTTAAAAGGATGGAATTCTGAAATGCAATCTAATATAGGTGGACCTTGAAAGTCAGACACAAAAGGTTACATATGGTTTAACAATATTTACATGAGGTAGCTAGAATAGGCAAATTCAGACAGAAAGACCTGAAGTTACCAGAGCCTGTGAGGAGGAGGAACTGGGGAGTTATTATTTAATAGGTGTCCAGTTTCTGTTTGGGATGATGAAAATGTTCCAGAAATAGACAGTGTTTGGTGATTGCACAAGACTGTGAATGTGTTTAATGTTACGGGATTGAACACTTAAAAATAATTCAAATGGTAAATTTTGCTACATATATTTTACCAGTTTTAAAAAGTAATATGACAGGTGTGGTGGTGCATGCCTTTAATCCCAGCACTTGGGAGGCAGAGGCAGGCGAATCTTTGTGAGTTCGAGGCCATCCTGGTCTACATAGTGAGTTCCAGGCCAGCTGGGGCTACAAGGAGACCCTGTCTCAAAAAGACAAAAAAAAAAAAAAAGTAATACAAGGGGCTGGAGAGATGGCTCAGTGGTTAAGAACACTGACTGTTCTTACAGAAGACCCGGGTTTGAATTCCAGCACCCACATGGCAGCTAACAACTGTCTAACTCCAGTTCCAGGGGATCCGACAGCCTGTTCTGTCTGCGGGCATTGCATGACATGGGTGCACTTACCTACATGCAGGCAATATACACAAACACATAAAAATAATAAATAAAATATTTAAAATTAAAAAAAAATTTAAAAAGCAATACAAGCAACCATTTCAAATGGTGGCTGCGCTCTGAGGTTCACATGCTATTAAGTGGGAAGTGACAGACTCTGAGGGAGGTGGGAGTGGTCGCAGGCCATGTTGTCAAGGCTGGACTCTGAGAAGGTGACAGTTTGCCCTAAGAGAATGTCCAGGGGTGGGGGTACTGGGAGAAGGCAGAAGGAACAGCCAGGGTAGGCTCCCAGGCAGTTGATGGTATCCAGGGGCACCAGCCAGCAAGGGGACTCTGAGCTCCAGAGACTGTGCAGGTCCGTGAGGACTTTACATTTTATTCTAAATGTGATGGCCAGACACTAGAAAGCTCCAAACAGTGATGGAATGATGGAGACTGGATTCCAGAAAGGTGGGAACAGAAACCAGGAGACCAGTTAAGAGGCTACTGCAGGGGTTCAAGAGATATTTCCATGATTAAAGAGTGTTCAATGCTCTATCATGAGGACCAGAGTTTGGATCCCAGCATTCACTTAGGGACGCTCACAAAGGCCTGTAACTCCAGTTCCAGGGAATCTGATGCCCACCTCTGGCCTCCACAGGCACCTGCAAACACACACAGAGTAATAAAATATTTGTAAAGGCTGGAGAAGTGGGGTGCAGTGGTACACACCTTAATCCCAGCACTCAGGAGGCAGAGACAGGCAGATCTTGGCATGATCAAGACCAGCCTGGTCTACATAATAAGTTCTAGGCCAGCTAGTACTATGGGGAGACCCTGTCTCCAAAGGGGGGGGGGCTGGAAAGGTGGCTCAGTGTTTAAGAGTATATAATGCTCTTACAAAAAACCCAGGTTCAATTCCCAACACCCATATGGCACCTAACAACCATCCATAACTCAAGTTCCAGGGGATCTGATGCCATCTTCTGGACACTTTCTCCTGGGATCTGGCCTCCTCAGGCACTGCATGACACAAGTTCACTAACATATGTGCAGGCAAACACTCATACACATAAAAAAAATCAAAAATAATTTTTTTGGTCTTTTTGAGACACGGTCTCCCTGTAGCCTCAACTAGCCTGGAACTCACTATGTAGACCAGGCTGGTCTCCTGCAGAGTGCTGGGATTAAAGACCACCATGCCTGGCATCAAAAATAAAATTTTTAAAAAGGTGCTGGAGAGATGGCTCGTCAGTTAAGAGCACATACTGCTCTTGCAAAGGACCCAAGTTCAGTGCCTAGCACCACACTGGACAGCTCCCCGGGATCTGATGCCCTCTTCTGGACCCTGCAGGCACCCACACTCACAGGTCCATATTCCCACATACATACACATACACAAACATATAATTTTAAAATAAATTAATAAATTAATTTTTAAAAAAAGAGGCTACCACCAGCCAGCCATTCCTCGCCCAGTCAGGTTTCTGGCAGGTTTCCTGCTGAAGTTTCCCTCCTCAACGTATAGCTGCTTAAGCGTACAGCTATTTAAACTGTGGGTCATGACTCCATAGGAAGTTTTGAAACTGAATGTGGGGGCCATGGAAAATCTAACAGTAAAAGGTTTATGATCCCTTAACAACCAAAAAAATTAATTCAGAATCAACTATGATGAATCTTCAGCGTTTCTGGCAGAATTTCTGTGCATCATGTGACTTCACTGATTCTGAACATACAGCACTGGCTCTTGGTGCTGCACACACCATCATACCATATACCATCACACCACATGAAACCAAAGAATCTGCCTGCAACAGCTCGGCTCAGATTCCAGACTATTGCGTGCTATGAACTGCAGGGTCTTTACTGTGCGTATTAATATTTGTGCTCTAACATGATGGTTTAAGTATAGAAAACAAAGACTTTATTCTTTTTCTACCTTCGTTTCTCTGCTATAGAATGGTTTCATATATTGTTATATTGTGATTTATCGATTTCATATACCTGGGCTACATAAAGCTGTGTCTCAAAAATAAATAAATAGGACTTGGGGGATGGTTCAGTAAGAGGACTTTTTTTCTTTTTCTTTTTTTGGTCTTTTTGAGACAGGGTCTCCCTGTAGCCCCAGCTGTCCTGGAACTCACTATGTAGACCATGTGGCCTTGAACTCACAGAAATCCATCTGCCTCTGTCTCCCGAGTGCTGGGATTAAAGGCGTGCGCCACCATGCCTGGCTAAGAGCACTTTTTGTGTAAGCATAGGGAACTGTATTCAAATCTCCAACACCCACATAAAAAGCCAGACATAGCCAGGAATGGTGATACCCACCTTTAATGCACGCAAGAGAGAGAGGAAGGGCAGAATTCTGTGAGTCTGAGACCAACCTGGTCTCAGGCCAGGGCTGCACAGGGAGATCCTGTCTCAAAAAAAAAAAGGCTAGGCATGGCTGCACATGCCTTTCACCTCAGCACTGTGGACCCAGGAGAATAGCTGGGGCTTGCTGGCAGCCAGCCTAGCTCCAGACTCAGTAGAAGACCCTGTCTCAAGGGAATAGGATAGAGTGATAGAACAGGACACCTGTCCTCTTCTGGCCTCTGTACATACACACATGGGCCTGCAGGGCCACCCACACATGTTCTCACATGCCACACACATATACACAAAAAAATTAATGAATGAATTAGTTGCTCTTTGAGTAGTTGGCTGAGTCTCATTAAATGAGTTTTGGCTGGGGATTAGGACAGAATCGCCAACAATTTCTGAACTGGTCCTAAACACACCATATGATTTTTGAACCATGTATTTAAACAAAGCAATGTTCTCAACACTAACAGCTACAAAAGCAAAAGACTGATCAACTGTGAAAAACACAGAAGATGCTTCATACCCTGCAGGATCAAATATTCAGCCAAGGACTAGAGAGATGTCTCAGCAGTAAAGAGCACTTGCTGCTCTTGCAGAGGACATGAGTCTGATTGTGAGGACACAACCACCTGTGACTCCAGTTGCAGGGAATCTGATGCCCTCATCTGACCTCTGAGGGCACTGCACACACAAGGCAGACACATTCATGGAAACAGAAATCTTTTTAAAAAATATATTCAGGGGCTGGAGAAATGGCTCAGTGGTTAAGAACACTGGCTGCTCTTACAGAGGACCATGGTTCAGTTCCCAGGATCCAGATGCCAGCTAGCAACCATCTGTAACTTCCGTTCCATGAGATCCAATGCCCTCCTCTGGCCTCCGCAGGCATTACATGACACAGATGCACTTACATACATTTATTTATTTTATAAATAAAAATAATGATAAATATAAATAATTTTAAGATTTTTCATAAAGAAATGATAAAATTAAAAAGTTGGGTGTGGTGGCACACACCGGCAATCCCGGCACTTGGGAAGTGGAGGCAGGAAAATCACAGCAAGTTTAGACCGGCTTGGTTATACAGTGAGACAAAGAAAGAAAAGGAAGGAAAGAAGGGAAGAAGAGAGGGGAAAGGGAGGGAGGACAGGAGGGAGGGAAGGAGAGAGGGAGGAAGGGAGGGAGGGCAGGAGAGAGGGAGGAAGGGAGGGCAGGAGGGAGGGAAGGAGAAAGGGAGGAAGGGAGGGAGGGAGTGAGGGAAGGAAGGAGGGAGGAAGGGAGGGCAGGAGGGAGGGAGGGAGGGCAGGAGGGATATATAAACATTTAGTTAGATAATATTTATTTCAAATACGTATTTTTAATTATATATATATACATATATATATTTGTTGTTGTTGTTGTTGTTGTTGTTGAGACAAGCTTTCCCTGGAACTTGCTATCAGGCTGGCCTCAATCTCACAGAGATCCATGTGCCTCTGCTTCCTGAGTTATGGGAATAAAGGCATGTGCCACCACACCCAGCTTTATATTTATTTTTTATGTGTTCTGTGTGTGTTTATAAATACTTGCACACACATGATATATATATATATATATATGCATATATATCATGTGGGTGCACACATCACAATGCATGTATGGAGGCCATAGTTCAACTTCGTAGAGGTAGTTCTCTCCTTTATGTGGGTTTTGAGGCTCAAACTCAGATCATCAAACTTATGTGGCAAGTACTTTTCCCCACTGAGCCATCTCATTGACCCCTAAAGAAGTTTCTAATATTTCTTTGTGATAGGCCAGGCATGGCAGCCCACACTTTCAATCCCAGCATGTGGGAGGCAGAGACAGGCGGATCTCTGTGAGTTCAAGGCCAGCCTGGTCTACATAGTGAGTTTCAGGCCAACGGGGGCTACAGGGAGACCCTGTCTCAAAAAGACCCCCCAAAAAAATCTTTGTGATTTATTATCAATAAATGTTTGATTTGTACACACATTTTACAACCTATATACCAGGGTTGCATAAAAAATTTTCAGATGAGAAAGGGTCATGAGTGAAGAAATTTAAGAAGCCCTGCTTGAATGGAACCCTGCACTCAACCTTGCTGGAAACCAGCATCCATTTCTGCAGCACCCACAGACACCCCCAAGACCTCTGCCATCTTTCTAACACCTCCAAGATACCAAGCCTCTTCTCAACTGCTACCATAGTAACAAGATCCCCTCAAAGAAGGGCCAGGATTCATGCCAAGACTCAGCAGCCACCATCAACCACCATGACCATCCAGAGCTCTGTGCCTCCTGCATCTACCTGTCACTTGTTACTACTTCTACCCGGAGGAAGGGCTTTAAAGAATTTTGCCAAATAACTTTCTTCACCATGCTTATGTAGAGAGGGACCATGCTGATGAACCAGGGAAGCTGTATTATCAAGCAGGAAGCTTTCAAGAAGGTAGGACAGTGAAAGAGGGCAACAGAGTGTCCATCACTTATGCTTGAACCAAAATATGAATCAGCCACTACTGACCTGCACAAACTGCCCACTAACCAAACTGACCCTACTGCAGGCCTTCATCAGGACTGATCACCTATTTCACAAGGGACAGTACAGCAAAAAAATTAGATGACCTTGTAACCAACTTGCACAAGGTGAGAGAGAGCCCTGGAGACAGCAATGAGAGCTGTGCCTTAGGCTGACTCCACCAAAGCCACAGCATGACTTCCCGCGTCACTAAGATGGTTGATACATGCATAGGTTACCTTCACCTTTTCTGTAAATTGTTCCAAATCATTCACTTACGTTTTTGTTCAAAATTATTTATATTATTTATTTATGTGAGTATTTTGCCTTTATGTAAGTGCACCCCTGAGTGCAATGCCCAAGGAGGCCAGAGAGGGTATCCAGTTCCCTGGAACCTGGAGTTAACGATGGTTGTTGGCTGCCATGTGGATGCTGGGAACCAAACCCAGGTCCTCCGCAAGAATAGCCAGTGCTCTTAACTGCTGAACCGTCTCTCCAGCACCCCCCAAAAAAACAATTTTTATTACACTTATTTATATTCTCTCTCTCTCTCTCTCCCTCCCTCCCTGTGTGTGTATGTGCTATGACATGCTGAGGTCAGAGACCAACTTCTGGTGATGTAGAGCCTGATGGAACAGTCAAAGAAAATAAAGATTTTAATCCTTTTTTCTCTTTCTGTCTTTATCAGCAGAAGAGGCAGCTCTAGGGAAACAATACCTGAGATCCACGACTGGTCTCTGCATGCATGCATATCCATGTGCATATGCACAATACAAACACACACACACACACACACGTTTTACTGGGAAAGAGAAAAGCTACATAGGTGCCTGAAGTGTGGGATGTCACTTGCTAAAACTTGTGACATTTTAATTTATTTTTGAATATTTGATTTATTATTTTAATTTTACGTGTATGAGTATTTTACCTGCATTTATATGTGTATCACGTGCATGCAATGCCCACCAGAGGTCAGAAGAGAGTGTTGGCTACCTTGGAACTGGAGTTATGGATGGTTGTTAGCTGCCATGTGGAAGCTGGGAACTGAACCCAGGTCCTCTAGAAGAGCAACCAGGGCTCTTAACTTGTTGAGCCATCTCTCCAGCACAATTTTATTTATTTTTGGTGGGGCGGGTGGAGTTTAGAGGACAGTCCTCAGGAGTCTGTTCTCTCTTTCCACCATGGGTTTCAGAGATCAAACTCAGGCCAAGCACGGTTACCCACGGAGCCATGAAACATGTCATCTTAAAGTCACTGGTTGGTTTGGGCTTGTGAAACAGTGTCAGGCAAGAAACCTGTACCTCAGGTAGTTACTCCACAGATGTTCCTGTCATTAGAGCCCTCCCTTTTTGTCCTTCCCTGGCTCCATTTTGCCAGGATTTGACATAGGGCTTTTTTTTTTTTTTTGGTCTTTTTGAGACAGAGTCTCCTTGCAGCCCCAGCTCTCCTGGAACTCACTATGTAGACCAGGCTGGCCTCGAACTCACAGAGATCTGCATGCCTCTGCCTCCTGAGTGCTGGGATTAAAAGTGTCCACCACCACACCCGGCCCTGATGTCTATAATTTTCCAGTCTCTGGGAACTTCCTTAGTGTGCTGTTAGCATGCTGGTCCCCCCCGCCCCTGTAACTGTGATCTCAGGGTAAACCCCTAGCATGAGAGAAGATGCTCTAAACGGAAACATTTGTGTCTTGCCTTCAGCTACCTGTTTTCGCTTACAAACTAGTGTCTTTAACAGACATCCAGGAACCTAAACTTGAAGCTGAACTCCAAAGATTTATAAAAGGCTTCTTTCTTTTCCTATCTATCAAAGGGACAGATTTAGGGAGGAAAAGCTCAGCCAGGCCTGGAACCAGGAGAGGATCTTATACCTACTGAGTCAGTGTGAATGGATGTCGGGGTAA
This sequence comes from Nannospalax galili, assembly GCF_000622305.1. NCBI lineage: Eukaryota > Metazoa > Chordata > Mammalia > Rodentia > Spalacidae > Nannospalax > Nannospalax galili. Next base: position 1,993,053 of record NW_008351649.1, on the reverse strand, counting down.
GGAAATATTGGGGGCCATTGAATGGCTCTGTGGGGAAAGGCAAGTCTGATAACCTGAGTTTGATCCCAGGGATCTACAAGACGGAAGGAAAGAACCAATTCCCAGTGTTTCAGAAAAGATCAGGTAGGACACAGGGAGTGTACAGGAAGCAGGAGTTTTATTCAGACAGCAGCCTGGTCCAGTAGGCATAAGCCTCAAAATCTAGACCTGGAAGGGAAGTAGCACATATCTTTTTTAAGAAATATTTTATTATTTTTATTTTTATGTGTATGCATGTATTGCCTGCATGTAGGTGCACCTGTGTCATGCAATGCCTGCGGAGGTCAGAAGAGGCTGGCGGAACCCCTGGAACTGGGGGTATGCCCTGGTGCAGATGTTAGCTGCCATGTGGGTGCTGGGATTCAAACCCGGGTCTTCTGCAAGAACAGCCAGTGTTCTTAACCACTGAGCCATCTCTCCAGCCCTCAGGTCTCTCATTGGCCTGAAGCTCACCAAGTAAGCTAAGCTGACTGGCCAGGGAGCCCCAAGGGCCCTCCTCTTTCTGCCTCTCCTTCACTGGGATTACAAGTGTGCACCACCATGCCCAGCTTTCTTTTTTAAATGGGTGCTAGGGGTTAAATTCAGGCCTTCATGCTTGCAAGGCAAGCACTTTACTGGCTGCATCATCTCCCCAACCCTGTCCCCAGGAAAACTTTAATGTTTCCATTGTCCTCTGGACATATTCTAAGCCATGCCGTCTACGCATGTGTCTCCAGATTTTTACTCCATTTTCGTGTTTCACTCTCCAAGTAAAATTCTTTTCTGAGAGATTCATCTCCATATCTTTCTTGGATGCTGTCTTAATCACTTTTCCTGTTGCTGTGATGAAATACCTTGATAAAAACAATTTAGGGGAGGAGTTTATTCTGGCACACGGTTCCAGTTTACAATTCATCATTGTAGAGAGGTCACAGGGGCAGGAGCCTGGGGGAGCTTGTCTCATGGCATCCAGTCAAGAAGCAGAAAACTATGAATAAATGCATGCTCATTTACATAGTCCAGGATTCCCCTGCCCAGGGAATGACACCACCCACAGTGGGTGGGCATTTCCATCTCCATCAACACAATCAAGATAATCCGACACAGGTATACCCAAAGGCTAATCCAGATCATCCATCACAGATGTGCTCAGAGGATGTCTCCTGAGTGATTCTAGATCGAGCTGACAACAAACACTCTCACCTGTCACAGATGTTTCAAAGCAAATGTCAGTATCTTAAAACCAGAACCAAAGTTGAGCACCTACAACCCCAACAGTGAGAAGAGACAATGGAATGGGGAGAATGAGTGCCAACCCAGACCCACTGTGTAACCTCGTGCAGATCAGCTATTGGTAGTATGTGAGAAGCAGGCACACACTGCGTGAGTGTATGCCTGTGCGTGAGAATGCGCAAGTGGCAATGTGTGCAAGCATGTGAATGAGTGTGTGCATTGGTGTTTATGTCAGTGTGTGTCTGTGTAAATATACATGTGTCTATGTCAGTGCATGAACTGAGTGTGTGTGTTTGTACTTATAAGTGTGAGAGTCTGTGTATGCATGCATGTGTTGTGTCTGTGGTGGTAATGAATGGATTTATGTGTGTTATTGTGATTGTGTGTGCATACATATGTCTGTATGAGCCTGAGTGTTGTGTGAATATCTGTGCATGTGTATCAGTGTGTTTCTGTGTCTTTGTGTGTGCATCAAGTACACATGTGAATTTGTGAGTGTGCTGTGTATATATTTGGTATGCATATGTCTCTGTGTGTATGTGTGTGTAGGTTTTTAAATATTCTATTTATTATTTTTGTTTTATGTGTATGTGTGTATTACCTGAATGTATGTAAGTGCACCTGTGCCATGCAATGCCCGCAGAGGACAGAAGAGAATTTTGAATCCCTGGAACTGGAGTTACGGACAGTTGTTAGCTGTCGTGTGGGTGCTGGGATAGGAACCCAGGTCTTCTGCAAAAACAGTCAGTGTTCTTAACTGTTGAGCCATCTCTCCAGCCCCATGTGTAGCTTTTCAATTGACTGTGTATGCATGTATGATAGCGTGTATACTGAGTGGAGGGGTGTGCAAGTGTGTGCATGTTTATATAAATGTGTGAGAGTATTTGCATTTGTGACTGCATTAGTATATGCACATTTATGAATGTGTTTGTATGTGTGTATGGCATTGTATGTCAGTGTGTCTCTGTGTTTGGGCATATATGAAGGTATGTGCTTGTATGTGTGAATGTAAGTGCATGAGTGTATAATTGTGTGAACAAGTGTGTATTTGTGCATGAGCATGTGTGCCTATGTTAGTACATGAGTGTGTTTGTGGTGATGATGGGCCTGTAGACTTCCATTTTCCAAAATCTGGAGACCAAAGCAGTTGGAAGTTTTGACACACTGTTAGCTGCCCTGGCATTCTATGCCTGGAATTACCCAGAGAATCAAAAGTGGGTGTTCATCCAGAGGTCTACACACGTGTCTACACAGCTACTTTATTTGCATCAAATGACAAAATTACAATAGTTTAAAATTCTTGACTGATTTTATTTTCAATTCTAGAACTAGGAAACATTTCGTCCACAAAACAGCGAAGGAAGTTGATTTCATAAGTGAAAAGGGCTGAAGAAAACAGAAAAACAGAATAAAAATCCAATGAGTCTTTTCAAAGTTTTCTTTGTAGAGAGGAAATGGAGATAGCACAATAGAAAGGTGAGTTCAGTTATCACCTGGCTGTTACCTCTCTAATCCTCATTCCTCAGAAGGTCAGACAAGCAGCTTACTTTCAGCTTGGTGCATCTCCATCAGTGACTCCATTTGGAATTTTGGTTGGTTGGTTGGTTCATTTGTTCCTTCTTTCCTTTGTTTGTTTTGAGACAGGATTTCTTTTAGCCCAGTCTGGCCTAAAATTCCCAGTGTAGCCAAGGATGACCTTGAACTCCTGATCCTCCTGCCTCTACCTCCCAAGTGCTAGGATCACAGGCATGAGCCGCCACATCCAGCTTCCACTTTGGTTTTTATCCTGGTCCATTGGATCCTAGTCCAGGAGTTTAATCCCAATCAATAACTTCCTATAATTTAAGACTTATAATCGTTAAAAACTGGGAACAAGGGGCTGGAGAGACGGCTCGGCGGTTAAGAGTGCTGTCTGCTCTTGTGGGTTCAATTCCCAGCACCTACAAGGCAGCTATGAACTTTCCTTAACTCCAATTCCAGGGGAATCCGAAGCCCTCTTCTGACCTCCGTGGCATTGCACGACATGGGTGCACTCACATACATGCAGGCAATAGTCTCATACACATAAAATAAAAAATAATAAAATATTTTTTAAAAAGTGGAAACAATTCAAATGTCAATGGGGAATGAGGGACAAAGCTAAGGTTGCTTCAAATGGTGGCTCCAGCAATGAAAAAGAATGAGCTATTAATACAAGCAACCACAAAGACTAATCTCAAAAACACACTGAGCCGCAGAGCCCAGCACACATAGTCGTGCACAGCAGCACACATGGGAAGATTCCACTTGTATGATCTTCTAAAAAAGACAACATTAATATATGATGCCAGTTGGCAGACCAAGATTACCTGGGAGAAAGCTGGGCATGGTAGGGCACGTCTTTAGTCCCAGCACTTGGGAGGCAGAGGCAGGCAGATCTCTGTGAGTTCAAGGCCAGCCTGGTCTACATAGTGAGTTCCAGAAGACCCTGTCTCCAAAAAAAATACCTGGGAGAGGGGAGGGAGTTAACCATGAACCAGCATGAACCAGCAGGAAGCAGCAGGAAGAAGAAAAGGGTAGAGAATTTGATGGTGGTGATTATTACTAAGCCACACACTGTGAAGACTCCTCAAACTATGCACTAAAGATGAGAATGCTATTGTGTGCACACCTCACTGAAGTTGAGCTTTTTTCAAAATATTCTATTCTTTATGGAACATGATGGCTCATAGCTGTAAATCTAGCACTTGGGAGGCTAAATGGGTAGAATCACAAGTTCAAGTCCAGCCTGGGCTATATAGTGGAGTTCCAGGCCAGCCTGGGGTACACAGTGAGACACTAACTTTACAAAGAAGAGGAAAGAAAGGCAAAGAAGATGGCTCCGTGTTGTGCAAGTGTGAGGACATGAGTTCAAATCTCAACATCCACATAAGATCATTGGGGCTTGCTGGCCACCAGCCTGGTTCCAGGCTAAATAAGACATAGAAATGACAGAGCAGGACACCTGATGTCTCCCTCTGGTCTGTGTGTGTACACACATGCACACATTACAGCACACATACACAAAAGAGAACAAAACTCACACAGTGGGTTGGGCTAGGAGTGTAGTTCAGTGATAGAGTGTTTACCTAGTTTTCAGTTCTGACCTCAGTCACACCGGTGTGTGCATGCACACACACATACACACATACAGAGTCTGTGTTAGCAAGCTCTCCAAAGCAATCTGTGTTACAACTAGAATATAACACTGAAAAAAAGCTTTCCCCATATCTAAGCAAAGCGGTCGTGCGCCCTAAGGCTGGGGTGGCGGGGTGGACACGGGACACTGGGGGACGGCTCCCTCAGTCTTTCTCGTCCACATGGCAGACCTTGCAAATTCAAAGACAAAGAGAATGAGCCCATTTCTGGACACCAGAGTTCATCCTCCTGCCGGTTGGAAGCAAGGGAGAGAACTATTTCGGACCCAAGGGCAACATCCTTCAAACTTCTCTGTAGATTGTGGGGAGATCACCATGGCAACCTGTCCCAGGCCCAACCTGGCAGGACTCCAAGGCACACAAATAAAGCCACTGGAATGCAATGCTGGGCTCAGGGTGGAGTGACTGGAAAAGCTGCCAAGTTTCCATGAAAACCAACGGTGAGAGGCCGTGGCTTCGGGAAGGAAGGAAGGCTAGGTCCTCGCAGAGCAAGCCACGCAGATGCATGGCAGCATGCTCAGGAGCACGCTCATCCTGCTTTCACACCAGGCACACTTCGCACTTCTGCTCTTGTCCCACCCCCAACCCCACCCCTGGCTTTTCGAGACACATTCTCACTCTGTAACCCTGACTGACCTGGAACTCGCTATGTAGACCAGGCTGGCCTCAAACTCACAGAGATGCCTCTGCCTCTGCCTCCCCAGCGCTGGGGTTAAAGGTGTGCGCCACACCCGGCCACTGCTTCTTGAGGCAGAGAAGCTCTGGTTTTGTGCGCTTTGGAGGTAGAGCGCTTGCCCAGCATGCAGAAGCCTGCATTCCGTCCCCAGCACACACACATGGCCAATGAAAAGAAAGGTTTACTTTCTCGCGGTTAACTCCATGACTGACCTCCTTCTAAAAACCTTCGGAGGGAGTTAACCACAAGCCACTTCCCCACATCCTCCAAGGACTTGGGAGGCTAAATGGGTAGAATCACAAGTTCAAGCCCAGCCAGGGCTATGCACATATACAAACACAGGCACACTTAACACACACACACACACACACACACACACACACATTTTACTGGGAAAGAGAAAAACTACATAGGTACCTGAAGTGTGGGATGTCACTTGCCAAAACTTGTGATCTTTTAATTTAATTATTTTTAAATTAT
>NW_008351649.1:1976911-1987416 GCF_000622305.1 Nannospalax galili | reverse complement strand
TTATTTTAATTTTATGTGTATGAGTGTTTTACCTGCATGTATGTAAGTGTATTACATGCATGCAGTGCCCGGCAGAGGCCAGAAGAGGGTGTTGAATACCTTGGAACTGGAGTTATGAATAGTTACTGTCATGTGGGAGCTGGGAATTGAACCCAGTCCTCTGGTAGAGCAGCCAGGGCTCTTAACTGCTGAGCCATCTCTCCAGCCCAATTTTATTTTAGTAGTGTTGCGGGGAGGGGTAGAGGACAGTCCCCAGGAGTCTGTTCTCTCTTTCCATCATGGGTTTCAGAGATCAAACTCAGGCCAAAGCACGTTACCCACGGAGCCATGAAACATGTCATCTTAAACCCGTTTGTTTGGGCTTGTGAAACAGTATCAGGCAAGTAGCCTGTACCTCAGGTAGTTACTCCATGGATGTTTCTGTCATTAGAGCCCTCCCTTCATGTCCTTCCCTAGCTCCATTTTGCCAAGTTTTGATATAGGTAACTGGAACTAACAATAGTCTATAACTCAAGTTCCAGAGGCTCTAACTCCCTCTCCTAGCCTCGGTAGGCACTGTACTCACGTGGTGCACTTACATACATGCAGACAAAACACTCAAACTCATTAAAAATAAAATAAAATAAAATAAAATAGAGGCTGGGCGTGGTGGCACACGACTTTAATCCCAGGACTTGGGAGGCAGAGGCAGACGGATCTCTGTGAGTTCAAGGCCAGCCTGGTCTACATAGTGAGTTCCAGGCCATCTGGGGCTACAGGGAGACCCTGTCTCAAACACACACACACATACACACACACACACACAAAGTAAGGAGCTGGAGAGATGGCTCAGCAGTTAAGAGTGCTGACTGCTCTTGGAGACAACCCAGGTTCAATACCCAGCACCTACATGGTGGTTAACAACTATCTGTGACTCCAGTTCCAAGGGATCCAAGGCCCTCTTCTGGCCTCCATGGGCATTGCACACATGGGTGCACTTACATACATGCAGGTAAAACATACATACAAATAAAACAAAAAAATTTTTTTGCTGGGCATTGTGGCACACATTTTTAATCCCAGCACTCAGGAGGCAGAGGCAGGTGGATCTCTGAGTTCAAGGCCAGCCTGGTCTACATAGGAAGTTCCAAACCATCTGGGGCTATAGGGAGACCCTGTCTCAAAAAGACCAAAAATAAATAAATAAATAAACAAATAAGCAACTGAAGATAAGGTTGGGGTAAAATCCACCAAGGAATAAGGAACCGTCTCCAGCTGACACAAGTCTGAAAATCTGCAGAGAGGCGGTAAGCCTTGGGCTGGGCCTGCTGAAGGCTTTGAAGAGTTGTGTTTCTGTTTCACTAACTCGTCTCTGCAGACGTCAGTGCTGGCTTTTGGTTCCAACATATGATAACAAGTAGCACTTCCTATTCAGATAAGGCTCCCATCTTGTTGTATTTTCAACACTTCGTTCCTTTGGGAATGCTTTAATTTTATTTATAACCTTTTACTTCATCCGGTTGCCTGACATGCTCTGGCAACAGCTATGGGAGGTAGGAGTCCCCAGCACCACAGCCCTTCCAGCAAGAGAAGAAAGTTTCGGCCAGAACACAGACCTGCTACACATACATCCTGGCTAAGAAGTCAGAAGATGTTTTAAGGGCTGGGGATATAGCTCAGCAGGTAGAGTGTTAGTCTACTATGCATGAAGCCCAGGGTTCATCCCCAGCCCTGCATAAATGGATTAACTGCATAAACCTATAATCTCAGTATTTGGGATGTGAAGTCAGGAGTGTCAGCAATTCAAGATCATTCTTAGCTACAAAAAGAATTTGAGGACTAGAGAGATGGCTTTGCGGTTAAGAGCACTGACTGCTCTTGCAGAGGACCTGGGTTCGATTCCCAGCACCCACATGGTGGCTAACAACTGTCCATCACTCCAGTTCCAGGGAATCTAATGCCCGCTTCTGACTTCCATGAGGATTGCATGACACTGGTGCACTTATACACATGCAGGCAATACACTCATACAAATACAATAAAAAACAATAAATAATTTGGGGGCGGGGAGACAGTCTCCCTGTAGCCCCAGCTGTCCTGGAACTCACTATATAGACCAGCCTGGCATTGAACTGAAACTCACAGAGATCTGTCTGCCTCTACCTCCCAAGTGCTGGGATTAAAGCCATGCGCCACCATGCCTGGCTATAAATAAATTTTTTTAAAAAAGAATTTGAGGCCAGTCTGAAGCCCCTATCTCAAAAACAGCCCACAGAAATCAGAATTGTAAATTTAAGCCCAGTGCAATTACAAACGATAAGCCTTAAACTAGCTATTTCACCATTCTGGGCTTCTGTTTCCTTATCTAATAAATGCAGAGAGAGGCTAGATTCAAAAACCAGGAGTACCAGGTCTTCAGTTATTCCCTAAGAAGAAAGCAGCTTGAAGAGGCTCCAAAGTAGTTTTAGTATTTAAAAAAAGAAAAGAGGACCCAGAGAGATAGCTCATTGGGTAAGAGCACAGACTGCTTTTGCAGAGGACGGGGGTTCGGTGCCCAGTACCCACATGGTAGCTAACAACTATCTATGACTCCAGGGAATCTGATGCTCTCTTCTGGCCTCTCTGGACACTGCACACACGTGGTAGATTTACCCACAGGCAAAACACTTGCACATATAAAATAAAAATTAATTAATTAGGGGCTGGAGAGATGGCTGAGCGGCTAAGAACACTGGTTGTTCTTGCAGAGGACCTGGGTTTGTATCCCAGCACTCACATGGCAGCTCACAACTATCCGTAACTCCAGTTTCAGGGGATCCAATGGCCTCTTCTGTCCTCCACTGGCATTGCACTATACGGGTGCACTTACCTACATGCAGGCAATACACTCATACACATAAAATAAAAATAATAAAATATTTTTTTAAAAATTAAAAAAATTAATTAATTAAAAGCATTTGTTTGAGACAGGGTCTCCCTGTAGCTCCAGCTGGCCTGGAACTCATTATATAGACCAGGCTGGCCTTGAACTCACAGAGATCCGCCTGCCTCTGCCTCCCAAGTGCTGGGACTAAAGGCATGGGCCACAATGCCTAACTTAACTAAAAACATTTTTTTTAATTTATTATTTTTGGCCTTAAAGTCATGCATCCTCCTGCCTCAGCCTCCCAAGTGTTGGGATTACAGACAGAAGCCATCATGCCCAGCTCTTACAGTTTGGGTCTTGAATGCCTGCCCCCACCCCCCACCCCATCACGGTGTTTTAAGTCCCCAGAGGAGCTACATTGGGAGGTGGAGGAACCTTTGAAGAGATGGGGCCTAGTGAGAGAGAGGTTCCTATATCATGGAAGGATGTCCTTAAATAAGGAAATGGAATCCCAGGCTCTTCTTCCTCCGCTTTGTTTCCTGGCCATGAGATGAGCAGTTTTGCTCTGCCAAACAACCCAGCACTATGTGCTATGGAGTCCCGAAGAACAGGGCCAACCAGTCATGAACTGGAGTACCAAACATGGAAAAGTAAAATAAACCTTTCTTTTTTGGGGGGGGCGAAGTTGGGATATTTCTTGTTTTGTTTGTTTTGTTTTAATTTTTTATGTGTATGAGTGTTTTTGCCTGCATGTATATAAGTGCACCTGTGTCATGCAATGTCCACAGAAGCCAGAAGAAGGCATCAGATCTTCTGGAACTGGAGTTACAGATTAGCCACAGAGGATAAGACAGTGAAAGGCAGCAGCCCTCTGCTCCCCATAATGTGCTGCACACCCAAGATGGGGCAGTCACTGCCGGACACATTTGTCACAGTGTTGAAGAAGATACAGACCCTGCACTTGGAGGAGCTTTCAAATTAGGGAGGAGGAGATAGGCAGGAAAGCATCATGGGAAATGGGAAGTGGAGTCTGAAAGGCAAGAACCAGGCTCAGGGTCCACAATTAGGCTTGACACAGGAGGCAAAATGCAGGAAAATGGAAAGCCAGGGTAGAGGCTTTTCCAGTAAAGCAAGAACCTGGTAACCTTGGGTGGACAATGAATGGGCTTGAGGGTGTGCCAGGCTCCTGGCACTGAAGTGCCAAGTGGAAGGCTCAAAACAACAAAAGTGTACGCTCCCCAGTTCTGTTCAAAGTGAAGCTATCGGCAGGGCCAGGCTGCTCGAGGCTCTCAGGATCCTGCCTTCCCTTTCCTTAGCCTCTAGCACCATCAGCATCAGTGTCACATGGCAATCTCTTCTCTCCCTGATCACATGGTATTCTCCTGGATCTTCTCTTGTCTTCTAAGAGGACATGAACTAATCCAGCCTTCATAAGACAGTATCACTGTCTTAAAACACTGTACTTCCATAACTAAATACCAGACTGGGTAGCTTATAAACAGCAGGAATTTGTTTCTCACAGCTCTGGACATGGAGACGTCCAAGGTCAAGGCAATGAAAGATTTGGTTGGTGTCTGGTGAGGGTTCATCTTCTCATAGATGACCCCATCTCACTGTGCTACACATGGTAGAGGACTTTTTTTTGGTCTTTTTGAGGCAGTCTCCCTGTAGCCCCAGCTGGCCTGGAACTTTCTATGTAAAGCAGGCTGGCCTTGAACTCAGAGAGATTCACCTGCCCTTGCCTCCCGAATTCTGGGACTAAAGGCGTGTGCCACCATGCCCAGCTAAGAAGGACCTTTTTTTTTAATAAAGGGGCTAACCTAATCCAGGTGTGATTGTACATGCCTGTAAGCCCAGCACACAGGAGACTGAGACAGAAGGGTCACAAGTTTGAAGCCAACTGAGACTATGTTATGAATTCTAGGTGTGAACAAAAGTTCCCAGAAAGAAATTGCACTCTTAACTGAATCCTCTGTATGGCTGATTGTCTGATTAGAACTTCAGTAATTGTGGAGAGCTTGAAATGTTGCAGGTTACAATTTATCTTGAGCTATCTTTGACCCCTTAAGCAGCCATTCCCTACCCACCTCTGTGTCTGACCTAACATCCTGCAAGGAACAGATAAAACCTTTTAGAATTCATTAACTTAACAAAACCCTAGTTTCTGCCAACCAAAAGGCTAATAGTGTCATCAGATAGTATCTGAGGTCTACATCTGAGGTTTTTTCCAATTTGCTTTAACCATGTTCTTAATGTTTCCATCAATGTATTTGAAAAGGGCCAAATTTATGATTTTCTTTGTTCCGTTACTATAAAAAGTTCATCAAACTGTTATCACATTGGAACACAAAATTTGTGATAACCTAAATGTGCTCCTGGGCCGTGGTCACTCATATTTGGCTCCAGAATAAACTATCTCTTATTCCCTTTGAGGTAAGAATTGTTTGGGGGTCAATTAAACCTTTGTAGTTTGTGCTACATAGTGAGACTCTGTCTCACAAAAAGTGGGAGAAGGGAGCACTAGAGAGATGGCTTAATGGGTAAAGTCCTCACCACGAAAGTATGATGACCTAAGTTTGGATCCCAGCACCCACAAAAAAAGCCAGACACAGCAGCATGTGCCTGTAATCCCAGCACTGGAGAAGCAGAGACAGGAGGATCCCTGAGGCTCACTGCCCAACTAGTCTGACCAAACTGATGTGTTTCTGGTTGAGCGAAAGATAATGTCTCATAAAATAAAGTGAAGCGTCATGGAGAAAGACACCCAATGTCAACCTCTGGCTTACACACACACATACACACACACACACACACACACACACACACAGAGTAACATTAATTCTGTTTGTGAAGACTCCACATCCATAACCCAATAACCTCCCAAAGCTCATTCCCCCAATTATCATCTCCTTGACCATAAAAATTCCAACACACCAGAGCTGGGGAGATGGTTTAGTAGGAGTGCTTGCTGGCAAGCCACCAGCCTAGCACCAGATTCAGTGAGAGACCCTGCCTTGGGAGAATAACGTGAAGAGTAAAAGAGCAATACATTTGACACCCTCCTCTGGCCTCCATGCATGGACACACACACACACCTGAACACACATACACCACATACACATACACCCTCACTCACTCACTCTTACATACACACACACAAGTTAGGGGGAGGATATAAATATTCAAACTATAGCAACAACATCCTCTTAGTCAATTACATCTGCAATAATTCTTTTCCAAGATAAAGTTATATTGTAAAGTACTGGAGGTTAGGACTTTAATATGAAATTTAGAGGCCACAATTCACCTAGTTGTACAGAGAAATTTAAGATTTAAGAAATAGAATCAAGGGGCTGGAAAGATGGCTCAGTGGTTAAGAGCACTGGCTGTTCTTGTAGAAGACCCAGGTTTGAATCCCAGCACCCACATGGTAGCTAACAATCATCTGTAACTCCATTTCCAGGGGATCCAACACCTTCTTTTGACCTTCTTGGGCAATGAACAACACAGGTGCACTTACACACATGCAGGCAATACACTCATAAACATAAAGAAAATAAAAATAAATAAAAATTTAAAAAAGAAATAAAATCAAGGGGCTGGAGAGATAGCTCAGCAATTAAGAGCACTTGTTGCTCTTAAAAGCCGGGCGTGGTGGCGCATGCCTTTAATCTGAGCACTTGGGAGGCAGAGGCAGGTGGATCTTCGTGAGTTCAAGCCTACCCTGGTCTACATAGTGAGTTCCAGGACAGCTGAAGCTACAGGGAGACTCAGTTTCAAAAAGACCAGTCCCAGGGGATCCTACAGCCTCTTCTGACCTCCACAGGCATTGCATGACATGGGTGCACTTACCTACATGCAGGCAATACACACATACACATAAAATAAAAATAATAAATAATTTTTAAAAAAATAAAAAAGACTATGTCTTCCTCCAATATGATTGGCTGGAACAGGTCACAAAAAAAAAAAGAGCACTTTCTACTCTTGTAGAGAACTAGAGTTTGGTTCACATCTGACAGCTCACAACCTTACAACCTGTAACTCCAGCTCTAGGGTATCTAGATGATGCCAACGTCTGGCCCACTCCTGGCCTCCACGGGTACCCACAAACACATGTGCATATATACACAGGAACATACACATAAACAAACATAAAGTGAATCTTTTTATTAATGATAGAATCGAGAAGACTTACAGACAGATTATATATTTCAAGAATAGAAGTCAACATTCCCAGAAATGCTAAGTTGATATGTTGCACAGCCACCTCTGACTGCAAAGGAGGCTGGCTGAAGGACTTCACTTTTAGTCTCTTAGATGGGTTCCAACTTCTGAGTAGATAACAGTCAAACACAGTGACTGTGAAACAGGGGGAGAAGCAGATTTCAGGGAGAGAACGGTGTTATTCTTTCCTGGATCTGTATCAATTTAGGATGTGTTCAGCTGCAAAAACCAAAAACCTCAAGATTAGCCTGAGCAGATGGGGCTTATTTTTATCACAAGACAAGAAATTCAAAGTAGACCATCCACAGCTGGTATTGTTAGATCTGAGGCCGTCCGGAAGCTTAGCTTTTCCTATCTTTCCAGTTGTCCGCTCTTATGGACTGATTTGTGTACTTACAAAATTCATGTGTTGAAGTTCTAAACCTCTGTGCCTTAGAATGTGCTGAAGGGGGACTTGGACACTTGGACAGAAGGATTATTTTGAGTTATACACACTTCATAAACAGCAGGTGCTAGAAGGTGCTCTGACTTCCTGTTTCTTCCCCAAAGCAGGCATTGAAATTCCTACAAATGCCTGTCTTTGTTCAACCCAGGCTATAAGTACTTGCTACCTCTTTGAGTCAATGGGGTTTCCCATGTAAGACTCTGTACTCTTTTCTCCTGTTAGTTTGATTTGGTCATATTAGTATTTTGGCCAAGTCCTCTGTGGTTCTGTACTCTACATTTGTTCTAGTACGATTTGACATGTGTGGTACACAGGCCAAGAGGCTCCATGAACCTGAAGTTAGCATTGTTATGATTAACTTTAACCATGGAAACCCAGGAGAGATTATGTGATTATCTGCACTCTGTGAATCTGAGCAAATGATAGAACCAATAGCTGGCTGATGAGTACTAACCGCAATGCCAAAGGCTCCTATTTCCCGTTCCAAGAATTTGACACATGGGAGATGGGCAAATGACTCAATTTCTGTCTAGGGATAATATAGATGCTGTTATAGCATGTGGTTTATGTGCTTAAATTCATATGCTAGAGGCTAAAGTGATGGCTCACCAGTTAAAAACACATACTTGCCAGGCGCATGACTTTAATCCCAGCACTTGGGAGGCAGAGGCAGGAGACTCTCTGTGAGTTCAAGGCCAGCCTGGTGTACATATCTACATAGTGAGTTCCAGAACAGCTGGGGCTACAGGGAGACCCTGTCTCAAAAAGACCCCCCCAAAAAAAAGAAAACCCACACATACTCTTTCAGAGGACCCAAGTTTGAGTCCCAACAGCCACACTGGGCAGCTCACAACTGCCTGAAGCTCCAGCTCCAGGAGACCAAATGCCATCTTCTGACTTCTGTGGGCACACGCATATACTCACATGTATGCACATACAGACACACACATAATTTTTTAAATAAATCTTTTCTAAAAAATTCATACACTGGCAGCTAGAGAGATGGCTCAGCAGTTAAGAACACTGGTTGCTCTTGCAGAGGACCTGGGTTCAAGTCCCAGCACTCACATGATGGCTAACAACAGTCTTTAACTCCAGTTCCAGGGGATCTGATGCCCTCTTCTGACCTCCACGGATATTGGACAACATGGGTGCACTTACATACATGGCAATATACTTATGCACATAAAATAAAAATGATAAAATAATTTTTTTAATTCTTACACTGAAGCAGAGCAGGGTGGTACATACCTGTAATCCCAACACTTGGCAGGCTGAGGCAGGAGACTCACAAATTCTAAACTAGACTGAGCTACATAGCCAGACCCTGTCTCAAAAAAAAAAGAAAAAGAAAAAAAGAACCCACTCCCCAAGGCTCAGGGAACACCACTGAAGAGGGGGAGAGGGGACAGAAAGAATGTAAGAGTCAGGCAGGAGAGATAGCTCAGCAGTTAAGAGCACTGACTGCTCTTGCAGAAGGCCTGGGTTTGATTCCCAGCACCCACATGGCAGCTACAAACCATCCTTAACTCCAGTTCCAGGGGAATCTGAAGCCCTCTTCTGACCTCTGTGGCATTGTATGACACGGGTGTACTCACATACATGCAGTCAATACACTCGTACACATAAAATAAAAATAATAAATGAAATATCTAAAAAAAAAAAAAGAAGAATGTAAGAGTTGGGCTGGAAAGATGGCTCAACTGTTAAGAACACTGCTGCTCTTGCAGAGAACCCAGGTTCAAATCCCAGCATCCACATGGATGCTAAAAACAGTCCATAAACTCCAGTTCCAGGGGACCCTCTTCTGTCCTCCTCAGGCATTGCACAACATGGGTGCACTTACATACACGCAGGTATAACACTCATACACACAAAATAAAAATAAATTAATTTTAAAAAAGATTGTAGGCAGGCATGGTGGCACATACCTTTAATTCCAGCACTCAGGTGACAGAGGCAGGCGGATCTCTGTGAGTTCAAGGCCAGCCTGGTCTACATAGTGAGTTCCAGGCCAGCTGGGGTACAGGGAGACCCTTTCTCAAAAAGATTAAAAAAAAAAAATGTAAGAATCAGAATCAGAGAATGGGTGGGGAGAAGAGCTGTGAAACACTGTCCTCCAAGCAGGACATGGCTGTTGTACACGTGAATTCATAATAGCAGTAGTTACATACACAAGCCCTGTACAAGACTAGCCACTTAAAAATTCCTGTGGAAGGTAAGAGGATCCTGAGACCCCCATCCCTAGCTGAGAAGCTATTGGCTACTGATGATAGCCAGGGAGACAAATGGTCACTTTTCTTGAGGAACGTGGCCACTGGTAGGTTCCCCATGCCTCAATGGATGGCACTAGGGCAGCACTAATTGGACTCCGTGGGTTAAATAAATAAATATATAAGATGCCAGGTGTGGCGGCACATACCCTCAGCACTTGGGAGGCAGAGGAAGGTGGATCACCATAAGATTAAGGCCAGCTTGATCTACATAGCAAGTTCCAGGCCAGCGGGGGCTACAGAGAGACCCTGTTCATAAAACCAAATCTATATATGGAGGATATGAAGTTGGAAGGTAAATGAGATGGAAGCTCCTGGGGGCACCTGAAGGAGGGAGTGAGGGGTAGATATGATCAAGATAAATTGTATACATGTATGAAATTTTCCAATAATAAATACAAATAAGAGTAAAGTACAAAAGAGAGAGCTGATTGGAAAACTATAGAAATGGTTTCCAGGTTTTAGATTGTGGTTTGGATGTAACAATTGATGGAATCAAACCAAGTCCCCCCAGACCAAAAGAAGAATATTCTGGGAAACTGTACAAGGAAGTAAGATATAAAATTCTAACTACTGAGAAAAAGCTGACCTTTTCATGCTCCATGCATAAAGCTGAAAATCACCCGAAACTTCCTCCCACTACTGCCGCTCCCCCTCCCACTTCTGCCGCTTGTGGTTTGTGGTTTTTGCCTTTAAAAGAAGTCTGTAAGCTGAA
>NW_008351649.1:1960284-1976726 GCF_000622305.1 Nannospalax galili | reverse complement strand
TGCTGCTTGTGGCTTGTGGTTTTTGCCTTTAAAAGAAGCCTGTAAGCTGAGCTCTGGGCTGCTGCTCTCTCTCTCTCTCTGAGTGAGGCAGGAGCCCGTCTGTGCAAACGATTAAATCCTCTTGCTTGTTGCATCTCCTGGTCTGAGGACTGAGTTATTGGGGTGCGACCTTCCGTGGATGTTGGGTACCCCAGCCTGGGGGTCCAACACAATGTTCCTAGGAGGATCCTGTGTGGAAGGCTTGACTGCCAGCTGTTGGGCTCTGGACTGGACTGGGATTTCATCAACCAGTCAATCCAATGGTAAATTCATTAGCCGGACAAGCTATTTGGAAGTGGGCCCAAGTTGACAGGGACGGGTCCCTAGGAACATGACATTAAAGGAGTATGTCTTGTCCCCAGTCCCTTGTTCACTCTCTCTGCTTCATGCCTGCAGGAGGTGAGTGGCATTCCTCTGCCATGTCCTGTCACCAGGTTTCTGTCTGCCACAGGCTTAAAAGCAATGAATCCAGCAGACCATGGGTTGAAATCTCTGAAACTATAGCCCAAACAAACCTTTCCTCCTTTGTTTTTGTGAGGTATTTGGTTGCAGTAGTGAAGACTGACACATCAGACACTAAGGACGGAGCTGAGAGGCAGACCATCGCCTTTCGATGGTACCAAAAGTCAACAGCACTCAGGTACATCCATGGGGCAAAAGAAAAGCTGTCAGCAGAGAAGAGAAGTGGTCGAGTTCTGTTGGGTGGGAAAGGAACTCCGTCTGGAGAAAGGGAGATAGTGAGAGTGGGGTGCTGGCATTTCTAATAACATTTGAATAACAGATGAAGGGGTGGTTACTTCCATGGGTGTAACAGAAAGGGCTGCAGGGGCAAAGCAACCGGAAGAGACAGCACAGAACAGAGGCTGAGGAGATCAATCACAGGAAGGCTTATGCTTTCAGTATTAAACCAAGGATTGAAGCATTATGTAAAAGGGCAAGTTCTACTGGCCTCAAAGCTTCCAAAGAATCTACCCTGGACGTGCGCTGATGAGGAGGAGACATTCAGAAGGTTCTGGAAGAACCATCCTGTCCTATGCCAGTTGTGCTTTGGAAGATGTGCTCATCCAGATAAACTGACCAGGGATAGTTTCGTTTGGTCCCCAGAATTTCATTGACAGTAGAACACAGCAGAGAGCGAGAAGGAAGAGGATACAAACTCAGGTCTCCAGGAATAGGACAGCAACGGCCTGTGAGGACCAATTTCTAGAACAGGCATATACATAAGATGGGTCAGCATGGAAGTCCCTGGAGAAGAGAAACCACGCTTACCCAGCTCTAAAACTCCAGGATGGAACAGATCCCCACAAGTACCAGAAGGTCCTTCATTGAATGCTAGCCCATGAAATAAATACGTTACTTCATACTATTTGTGATGGAATTTAGCATAACCTTATAGCAACATGGAACATCACATAGCATTTAGTTTCTAGATTTAGTTTGTCTTAAAATTGGATTGATAATTCCTCCTCCTCCCCACCCTGACCCTCATCACATACTTGAACTAAAACTTTTTATTTTAAAAATTAATTTTATTTTTATTTTATGTATATGAGTGTTTTGCATGCATGTATGTTGTATACCCATGCATGAAATGTCCACAGAGACCAGAAGAGGGAGTCAGATCCACTGGAAGTGGAGAGTTACATATGGCTGTTTTTTGGGTTTTTTTGTTTTTTGCTTTTTTTTTTTTTTGAGACAGCATCTCCTTGTAGCCCCAGCTGTCCTGGAACTCACTATGTAGACCAGGCTGGCCTCAAACCCACAAAGATTCACCTGCCTCTGCCTCCCAACTGCTGGGATTAAAGGCGTGTACCACCACGCCCAGTTACATATGGTTGTTAAAGCCTTTATGTGGGTGCTGGAATCGAACCCAAATTCTGCAAAGCAGTCAGTGCTCTTAACCACTGAGCCATCTTTCCAGCCCCTATCTTTTTTTCTATTGCTACTTTTTAAAATATTTTATTTATTATTTTATGTGTTCGAGTGTATTGCCTGCATGTATGTAAGTGCACCCATGTTGTGCAATGCCTGCAGAGTTCAGAAGAGGGCATTGGATCCCCTGGAACTGGAGTTGCAGGAGGTTGTTAGCCACCATGTGTGATAGGACCAGAAGTTCCCTGAGACAAATGTCTTGCCTTGGCCCCACTGTTAATAGTTTCTCACATCCCCATCTCAGGCCTGACAGAACGCCACAGCTGCAGTGGCCAGACAACCCACTTCTCTTGCCAGGATGTCTCACTGCTGTCCTTACACTCTGGTTATCAGCTAGCCGAATTCAGCTAGCCATCCTAGTTGAAAACAGTTTCTTTGTTCTTCAACTCCAGGAGGGGGCGCCCCAAGGACAGCCTAGCCCAGACTTCACAGTGTGTATGCCTTCTTTGTTACAGTAATAATATAAAATTCACCTTAACCCACCGACCTTTGCACAGCTTGCTTGTCCGCGGAAAAGCTATGTCACCTTCAATAACAAATCCTCTATTCAGTCTGCTGAAGGTCTGGCTCTGGTCTTTCATCTAAGGTTTATTCTTTTTCTGCCCTTCCAAAGCTAACAATGTGGGTGCTGGGAATCGAACCTGGGTCCTCTGCAAAAGCAGCCAGTGTTCTTAACTGCTGAGCCATCTCTCCAGTCCCCATAGTTACTTCTTATGTGGACTAAAGCTCTCTGAAGGCTCTGCATCTCGATTAAAAATCCAGCAGACTGCTTGAACTTGACTACGGATTACGGTGATTGTGGAAAAATGGAATATGTAATTGTAGGTTAGTGGCCGAAATTATCTTGGGCTATCTTCAGTTTCTTTTAATAGCTATTTACTCTGTATCTGACCTAACACCTTCTTGAGTTTTTGGCTTGTACAGTTGAGCTTGACACACTCAGCCTCCACCAAAGCTAAAAATAGAAAGACAGCACCTAAACCCCATGGGTTTCCTCCAATTTGCTGCAGCCCCCAACCTGCTGTCCCCAGCTGTATGCTCTGTAAATACATTGATTTGTGACCTCTTTTCTGTGACTATAAAAGTTCATGTTGGTAGGCAATATTCTAGTGGCTAACGAGCACACTATCTTCTTGTGGTATACTCAATAAACTACTTTTCATAAATAAATAAAAATAAATAAATAATAAGCTCTTTAATCCCAGCACTTGGGAGGCAGAGGCAGGCTGATCTGTGTGAGATGGAGGCCAGCCTGATCTACATAGAGAGTTCCAGGCCAGCTTAAGGCTACAGGGACACCCTGTCTTAAAAAAAATAAAAAACAAAGGGACTGGAGAGATGGCTCAGCAGTTAAGAGCACTGGCTGTTCTTGCAGAAGACCTGGGTTCAAATCCCAGCACCCACATGGCAGCTAACAACTGTCCCTAACTCTAGTTCCAGGGGACCTGATGCCCTTTTTTGTCCTCTGAGGCCACTGCATGACAAGGGTGCACTTACACGCATGCAGGCATAATATTCATACACATAAAAAATTAAATTAAATTAAATTAAATAATAAGTCTTATTTAAAGGACCTTTTTAAAAAGTTTTCTTGTCTGTTTTTTTTAGACATTTTAATAATTTTTATTTTATGTGTATGAACGTATTGCCTGCATATATGCAAGTGTACATGTGTTGTGCAATGCCCACAGAGGTCAGAAGGCCCTGGAACTGGAGTTATGGATGTTTGTTAGCTACCATGTGGGTGCTGGGGATTGAATTCAGGTCCTTTAGAATAGCAGCCAGTGCTCTTAACTGCTGAGCCATCTCTTCAGCCTCTACAGAATTTTATTTAGAAACTGTTTAAAGTAGAAAAAAACCCTGTCAAGAAAGACCAGGTGGAAAATGAGTTCCCAATAAAATGGAATTTGGGAGCGACAAAAGTGTAAAAGGCCCCAAAGGAGAAACTGGCACCACTGTTGTTTGAACAATGGCTAGTTACTTGCATTTGTTGTTGTTGGTTTGTGTTTTTTGGCATTGTTAATCACTGAATCTGGGTTTTCCTCTGAATTCCACGCAGAGCATATACTACACAACAATCTGTCATAAAATACCTGTTTTCTACACACATCATACAACAAGCTACCACCAGAAACAAATCAATACAGACACGTCAGGGGCTGAATTCTGCCAAACAAAGGAACTAACAGGCTGTAGGTAAAGCAAATGAGGGAGAGTTAAGGAAGGAAGGATTTTAAATATTAACAATTAATTCAGTCCTGCAAAAAAAAATTTAACACTTAGTAACACACTAGTGAATTTTATCTCCAAAGAGATTAGTGCACTGACAAAGTATCTGGGTAACAATGGAGAGCTGTGAACAGCAGATACCAAAAACACCTCAGCCTTGGATATCCCAAGGTGTCGAAGGCCTTCACTGATCACTCCCTTTGCCAGAGGTCCACCAAGACCTTGCAGCATGATCACCCGTCTGCTGTACTTAAAAACACTCAGCAGCAAACTTAAGCAGCCAAGAGTCCCCAGAGGTCAAGGGGAGCAGAGAAGAGAAACATGTTAAATGTAATCTTAAAAGACAGTAAAATAGGACACAATACCCATGCAAATACCAGCGATGTGGGCACGTCCCAAGAAACAATACATAGGAATTTGGGGGATAGTTTGAAAAATCATGAAGAAAGCTCACTGGGAACTGAGCTCTTCATTTCAAACATCTCAGGACTAGAATACCCTCTGTCTACCAGGCAACCAATGCCATTTGTTTTATAGCAGGGATGCAAGTGGTCAATGACACCAAATAGCTTTACACAGCAACTTCTTAAAGTTTCCTTCTGGGCTGAGGACCACGCCTGTAAAGATTCAAGTAGCCCGGTGAGGCCAATGCAGCAGATTCCAAAGGGCCTAAAGTCTGGCCCTTCCTTCCCCAACATAATGTCAGACACATAAAATCAGTCACATTACATTTTATATTTTGAAATATGGAAGCATATTTTAAATACTTTTAAGGCATTTATTTATTAAAACATTCTCTGCCAAGATTTCACATTAGCTTAAAGTTCAATTCAGTCTTTACATTTCTCTGAGGTTTCCACCTCAGTGTATTACAAAAAAAAAAAAAAAATACCTTCTCCATCAGTCAGTGTGACCAGCATCCGCATGGACAGCCCGTGGTCAGCCTCTTTGTTCCTCCTGGTGAACCAACTAGATGTTAATACTGCTCTGCTCCAAGGTAACAGCTCCTAACCAAACTCATTGGAAAAGGAGTGAAACTTCTTGCAAAGTGCACTTTTAGGAAGAGGTACCTTTTGTTTATGAAAAGAAACGGTGACTCCTCTAAGAATAATCAAAGGGAGTACTTAACAGTTAAGCACATGATTTGGAGTGAAGAATTCGAATGTTTCTCTGCAGGTCCAAGCTGTTTGATACTCTTCTTGTTCTTCCTGTGGGACCCCTTCATCAGATAGCACAAAGCCTTCATCGGTGGCCTAGAGAATATCGACAGTCCTCTGCAGTACAGGGTCGTTCTCCCCCTCATTCTCCTGGCAAATCGATTCAATGTTCCTTAGCTTTCCAAAGCAGAAATCTCTCTCTTTCTCCGAGTCTTCAACAGCAAGCTTCAGTACTTTGACTTGCTGCATCAGCTCGGCAGCTTCATCATCCCCGTTGCCCACACCGGGATTCTTTCGCACCATCTCTGGACCAGCCTTAGGCGCTGCAGTAGTTCTCTGTGTTGCAATGGGTCTCTGTGGAGTGGCGCTGCCAGAGCTGAGAGTTTCTTCGGTTTTTTCAGAGCCGGAGCAACGTGGGAAGGAGCCACTGCAGTTTCCTGGCCTCGGCCGGCAGCTACAGGGTCAGACTCTTTTCCATCATAATTTGCATCAAAAAACTTCTTAAACCACTGAACAAATTCAAAATTGTCCTGAAATTTTCCTTTTCCTTATTTATCCACAGGAATTATTTTGTCAACACCCATCCTCTTGGAACCTGCTTGGAGCATTTTGAAGTTCTGGATATATTCATGTTCTAGCTTAACTTCGAATTTCACTTTCTTCGAGGCAATGGAGCTAGAGAATAGCATGTCCGTAAACTGACAGTACGCAGCCCCTGAACATAACTGTTCTATCTTTGTCAGATTCAACTGCAGAGACTCATTGATCCAGGCCAGCCTGTCATGTCGACTTAGGTTATCACTGGTGACTGACATCGAGTACACGTTCACTGCCATCTTTGGCTCTCGGTGGAACCGCGTCTGCTACCGTTGCGCCGGGTTCTGGGTCCGTCTTCTAAAGGACCTTTTTTTAAAAAAAATTTTTTGTGTGTGTATGAGTATATTGCCTGCATTTATATAAGTGCACCCATGTTCTGCAATACCCACAGAAGTCAGAAGAGGACATCAGATTCCCCTGGAACTGGAGTTACAGACGGTTGTTAATCGCCACGTGTGTGCTGGGAATTGAACTCAGGTCTTCTGAAAGAGCAGCAGTGCTTAACCGATGAGCCACCTCTCAAACCCCCTTAAAGGACCTTTAAGATAATTCTTAAAACCACAGTTACAGGGACTGGAGAGATGCCTCAGTGGTAAAGAGCACTGGCTACTCTTGCAGAGGACCCAGGCCCTCTTCTGACCTCCATGGGCATTGCATGACACAGGAGCACGTACCTACACACACACAAAATAAAAATAATAAATTTTGTATGGTTTTATTGAAGGCAGTAAAAAGGCTAATGTCATTAAGTTAAAGTTATTAGGCAAGAAGTCTTCTAAGTAATAAGACCTAACCCTTCTGTGAAACCAAAGGCCCCCTCTACTAATCTGAAGCAATGGCCTCACTCCAGCAGCTCCTAGGTTCTCTCCTGCCACTCAGCAGGCAGTGAGGGTCTTAATGTCCTGCATTCATAGCTAGCCTGTGACACAACATTCCCCTGACAGAGTTTTTACTCATTCCAAAGAGGCCAGGAATGCCAGGCTGGGGGTGGTGGGACACAGGACGGGACGGGTCCGGATGGGGGCAGACAAACATTCTAAAGCTAGATCAGTTTTTAGCTAGCCCCAAACATAGGGGACAGAATAGCAGAATGGCCTGGAAGGATCCAAAACAGAGCCCCATTTAAATAGTAGTTTTAGACCCACACAGAGGGTAAAAAATATTAATTATAGCTCCTCTTCCCTGAGTGTCCTTCAAGATGGCCTCTAAGCCTGGCTTCCTAAGTCTAAAACAGAGGAGTACTCAGACACCCAGACATCTAACAGGGTCAGCCCCTCAGTGACAGGAATGCTCTGGAACGGCAGTAGGAAAGGGTTCTGGCAAAAAGAAGTGCCCAGGGAGAAGTGACTCCTACAAATCCATTTTCTTACTGTTCTTTGAAAAATAGAAACTCCATCCCCTTGTCCGCCACCAAAGAACTCTAGAGGCCATGAGGACTGTCCTAGCCCCTCACCAGACCCCTGAAGACTTAAATGGGTGTGAGATCCACAACAAGCTCCAGGAATCTCAAGAGCAGCCACACTTTTCTATTAGCGAAGTGTTCACATAGTGCACTCTCATCCTGTGTTCATCAAACTGGACCATCAAGGAGAAAAGCTGAACTTTGCCGGGATCACAGACCTGGAAGAGCCAGGAACAGGTGGGCACTTCTCTCTCATAGCATTCAAAGTTGGAGTGAAGGAGCTCACTGCTCAGGGCCAGGCAGATCCCTTGACAGTAAGGGAAGTTGAAAGTCTTGGGTTCCACAATGCACTGGCCCCATGTAGCTCTGTGAAGGTTCACCTTTTGCTCCTGTAGATGACAGAGCTTCTCTGTGGAGAGATGAACCTGATCACAATAGAATCTGCCTCCTGATGATTCGGGCTCAGGATCAGCTGCTCTACATTAGAGATAAAGGATCCCTGGACATAAGGCAGGTGAAATAGAGGTGATTGTAGGACAAGACTATGAACTGCAGTACTGCATCTCTCTTGTCTTGGGTACTGGGACATTCCTTCAGGCTGGTATCAGAGACATCAGTGGATGGAGTCTTTTCCTCTGTCAAGAGGGCAGGTACCACCTCCATCCAGTATGTTAGTAAACAGTAGATCTCCGATAATAACCCTCTCTCTGACTGATAGGATGAGAGATAATGGGGAAAGAGCCCGGGAAGACTCTTTGGGGACCCCTTTGAGGATCCTGGAACCCTAGAATCAGCTCAGAGGCGTGAGTGGCAATTGGTACCCTGAAGATAGCTGTATCAAGGAAGTTCCCAAGAACCGAGCTGCTTCAAACTGAAGAAGCCAGTAACTATGTAGGAACTGGATGCATTTGGATGTGAGGGTAAAGCCATGTTGTCTGGAAGGGGAAAATTTCATTTACACGAGAAGGCAGAATCTGAGTGGGACAGTCCAGTGGCTCTACCCAGCTAAAATGCATGTACCAAAGGCCCAGGGCCAAAAGGCCACAGCTAACCCAAGAGCTGCCTCTCCCATCACAGCCAGCCCCCATTGTGTCACTCTCTGAAAAAATAGCATTTTTTTAAAACCACAGTTGTAGACCTAAGGACTTTTAGTTCTATCTATTTTCTCTCCACATTTTTTTTTTTTTTTTGGTCTTTTTGAGACAGGGTCTCCTTGTAGCCCCAGCTGTCCTGGAACTCACTATGTAGACCAGGCTGGCCTCCAACTCACAAAGATCCGCCTGCCTCTGCCTCCCAAGTGCTGGGATTAAAGGCATGCACCACCACTACGCCCAGCTCTCTCCACATTTTAAATCTGTTGATTATTCAAGATTGCTTGGAAGTTTGTCATTTCAACCAGTTCCAGCTAAAAGATCAATATATATGAGTTAACTCCTTAACTAATTTGAAACCAAGAAAAGGTTTTTTAAAGGGGGGAGGGGGAGACTTCTGAAAACCAACCTGCTGTTGATGCAAAAACACAGCTTTTCCCTCCAAGGGAATAAGAGGAAGTTTATTCTAGAGCCAAATATAAGTTGCCATGGCCTGGGAGCAAAAAATTCAGGTTGTTCCCAAAGATCCATTACATCTTGGAAGTGGTTACAAGACATTGTATTAGTTATACAACAAGGAAAGTCATAAATCAAGGCATTTACCAAATGCATGAGTAAGGACCACAGCTGGGAGGTCCAGCAAACAAGACTGTCTCTGCCATAGGCTTACGATTCTATCTCATGACATTCTTAGCATTAGGATTGGTAGAAGCTTGCTGTCTGTTAATATATTTTAAAGGTTTTGATAGTCACAAGACTATTAGGCTGGATATAGGAATGGGCAATGAATGGCTTTCAAAGGACTAAAAACAGGCCTGAAAAGATGGCTCAGTGGTTAAGAGCAGTTACTGCTCTTGCAGAGAACACAGATTTGGTTCTCAGTACCCACAAGGCAGAGAATAACTGCAATCTTTAACTCCGGTTCCAGAAGATCCAGTGCCCTCTCTTTTCTAGCCTCTAGCCTCTGTAGGGCACCATATAACATACATGCAGGCAACACACTCACACTTTCTGTTTTTAAAAAAGGACTAAAAGCTCTGGGAGAAGAAGGCTGTCTACCTGATGAGTTTGTGCCGAGGAGCTCAGAGGGTGGGCGACTGTGACCAGTGATAGTCATGTATATGGAGATTAGAAATGCATATGAAAACGTCTCAATGTCAAGAGCCGTGGAATGAATTTTTCTGGATGAAACTGTGTGTTTTGACAACGAAGTGGAGATCTTCTTTAAACGTTGGAACCTCATTTAATTTTATCTCTTATAGAGTTTATAATGAGTAAAAGATTATATAAGCGTAATAATTCATCTGTAAACCTAGAAATGTACAGCCAATTTTGAAAGAGATGTACCCTAGCTCAAAAAAATGTTATTGAGTAGGTTAATGCTGCTGTAATGATATGCTTCTTTTAATTAAAAAAAATAAATAAATTTTTAAAAAAAGGACTAAAAGCAGCCCAGGATGATGCGTCTACACCATTTTAACTTCTTTATAGTTGTGAAGTTTAATCGTTGGGTCTTGTAGAATCTTTAACACAGGCGTGGGTTGGTTTGTTTTTGTCTTCTTTTCCTTTAGTAAACTTCAGTTTGCCCTGCTGAGCCAAGTAGCACACACTTGGATCCCAGTACTGAGATGGAGGCAGAAGCAGGAGGAGACTGAAGCCAGCCTGGGTTACACAGCAAGACTCTGGCTCAATACAAAAGCTCAACGGATGCTTTGCTGTTTGGTGGACATACAAAAGTGTGTGTGTGTGTGTGTGTGTGTGTCTGTGTCTGTGTGTGTCTGTGTGTCTGTGTGTGTGTCTGTGTCTGTGTGTCTGTGTGTGTCTGTGTCTGTGTGTCTGTGTGTCTGTGTGTGTGTCTGTGTATGTGCGTGTGTGTGTGTCTGTGTGTGTGTGTGTCTGTGTGTGTGTGTGTGTGTACTGAGAAAATGTTTCATCTTTTCATTAGTTCGCAAACGGTGTGTAGCTGCTGCTGGTCTTGAACTCCTGATTCTCCTGCCTCCACCTCCCAAGTACTAAAATTACAGGAACGCACTACCACACCCAGCTTCTGTCTTTCTTAAATTAAGACCCTAAATTGGCTCAGGAGTGGGCCAGCCCCTATATGAATAAGTATCGACTCCCCGAATAAAGTCTTCACACTCCTTTGTCCTCGGAGAGCATCACTCCCCTTCCCAGATGCAGGTAGTGAGTCTTTCTTCACTCTTCTGACTTGGCTGTGCTTATTTTGGCTTTGTGATCACCAAGATGGGAACTCACTGTGCTTGGTTACACTTTGACATTTTGTTTTTACATGGCACAAAGAAAAAAATGCTAAATATATCTGAATTTATGTCTACACCTAAAATTGTGTTATGAAAAACACATACTTCTAAAAATTATTAGTCTACACAGTTGCTAAAGGTTGATAGCCGAATCTAACAACAGGAAGGGAAACAATTCTGTATGTGAGGAAATAAAACGTTTTAGAACTGGCACTTGGAAACCACGCTTGCTTAAAAAGCACTGGCTCACTTAGGATTGCAGGGTAGCTAAAAGAACAAATCCTAGCAATCTCTGCCTTTGTTTTACATCTCTCTCTTCTACCTCAGGTCGGTCACCTGCTTGAACATACACGTAAGCATGCCAATCAGTCAGAATGTAAAACCACCAGTAATACCTAACCTATCTCATCCCCTTGGAGATTACAGGCACGATGATAGGAGTAACCAAGGTACTTACTGTCAGCTCTTCAATGCCCTGTTCCAGACACCCAGAAGATATCTGAAAGCCTTCTGTCACTGTCCTCAACCTGTAGTTACCTTGGATTCCAGGAATAGCAGACCTCATAGACAGATCACCCCATGATGAGGACACCCCTGAGCAGCTGCCATCATCTCATGGGAACTGGATTGCCCCCTCAAGCAATGGGGACTTCTTGGGGGCCCTTGCATAACAGGAACTGAGATAATGATCAATTGGCTCATGCTTTGACCAAGGCTGCTTAATCACACATACCTTCCCAACAGAGCTGTGTCAGTAAGAATCCCTTCTGGCCTTCCCCAGTGCTTGCATTTGCTTTATTTGAAGTGTGTGGTCAGACCTGACATGTTGGAGCCCCCAGAGTCAGGCAAGCACAGCAGACAAAGCTAAACCCAGGGGATTTTGTCCATTGGAAGAGACACTGGGTGAGATTCCTCATTTCTGATGAGACATGCCACATCAGATACTATTAAAGACCTTCTCTCCTGAAAATCTTCAGGAAGAAACTCTGGGATTTGTATTTGTTTACCTTAAATGTGCTCCAAGTCCTTGGGAGGACACAGCCACAAGGACCTCAGAAAAACAAGTGGCATCTGTCTGCAACTGTGTCCACAATCCAGAACGCCAAATAAATGAGGCCAAAACCCCTCCAACAACTTTTTTCTCTAAATTTTTATTACATTTATTTGTGTGTGTGTGTGTGTGTGTGTGTGTGTGTGTATGTATGTGCATGCACGCCCATGTGCAGTGAGAGGACAACTTGGAGGAGTTTGTTTTTCTCTTTCTACCATACAGAACCTGAGAATCAAACTCAGATCTTCAGGTTTCACAGCAAGCACCTTTAACCCACTGAGCCATTTCGCTGGTCCCTCTAACTTTTCTAATGACCCTTATATTTTTAGAATATATTTCTATATAGATATTTTAGAAATTGTCTGAGATGCTGGAACTGGTGACAGAGGTCTGTAATCCCAGTAATCACAAGTTCAAGGCCAGTCTAGTCTATTTAATGAGACCTTCCTTGTCTCAAAATGAAAAAATTTTTAAAGTCTTGGATACAGATCAGTATTAGGGAGCTTGCCTAGTAAACATGAGGTTTACTGGGCTCCATCCTCTGTACAGTATAAATGAATAGGAGATATTTGAAATTTGCCTTGGTATATTTTCTTAAATGGTGAAAAAGAGTGTTGACCTTGATTATTTTTAATTTTTTTATTTATTATTTTTTATGTGTATCAGTGTATTGCCATTGCCTGCATATATATAAGTGCACCTGTGTCATGCAATGCCTCTGGAGGTCAGAAGAGGGCATCAGATCCCCTGGAACTGGAGTTACAGATGGTTGTTAGCCATTATGTGGGTGATAGGAATCAAACCTGGGTCCTCTGCAAGAAAGCAAGTATTCTTAGCTGGGCATGATGGCACACACCTTTAATCCCAGCACTCAGGAGACAGAGGCAGACAGATCTCTGTGAGTTCGAGGCCAGCTTGGTCTACATAGTGAGTTCCAGGCCAGTCTCAAAAAGACAAAAAAGAACAGCAAGTGTTCTTAACTACTGAACCATCTCTCCAGCCCCTGAGCAGCATTTCTTTATTGAGCTAATGTAAGCTGTCAGAGAACAGATAAGCCTGTCCTAGTGGCTACAATGAGAACAGGCCTGTCTGAATGTCACATGCAGAAGGCAGAGTATATATCAACCTGCCCCAGGGCTACCTCAACAGGCCTGACTGCTGCGGATCTTGTCTAGGAGTGATGTAGACAGACCTCCTCACCCATGCCTGGCCTGGGCTCTTGAGAACATGACCCCCAGATCAGACTGCAGGAAAGGAAGAAATCTCAACCAGTGCCTGCCTTTGAATAATTCTTTACCTTAAAGAGCGGCTGTGTCATGCAATGCCCACAGAGTTCAGAGATCAGAATAGAACATCAGATTCCCCTGGAACTGGCATTACAGATGGTTGTCAGCTGCCATGTGGGTGCTAGGAACCAAATCCAGGTTCTCTGCAAGAGCATCCAGTGCTCTTAACCGCTCAGCCATCTCTCCAGCCCTAACTTTGATGATTTTAGTAAAACAACAAGTGATGATAATATCGTTTTTTATTATTAATCATGGGGGGGAGATTCTACATTTTTTAGTGTGTGCGTGTGTGTGTGTGTTTGTGTGTGCGCGTGCATGCTTATGAATGGAGGTCAGAGAACAGGTTTCAGGAGTCAATTCTCTCCTTCCACTATTTGGGACCTGGGGATCAAACTCAAGTCCTCAGGCTTGGCAGCAAGTGCCTTTATCCACTGAACCATCTTACCAGCCCCTTATTAATGTTTTTGCTGTGACTCTTTGCTAATCCATACCTACTACATTGAACTGACTCTTCGTACTTGAGAAGACTCAAATTCTACACAGCCCCCCTCATTAGTAGATTCAATTTATATAAATAAAGATTCTAGGTTTTAGTCTAGCAAAGCTCCTTTTTAAATCTGCTAAAAGAAGCACCCATTTAGAGTATAGCTGAATTTTGGATCCAAAACCCCGTAACCAAAACATTAGAACTGCTTCCTACTAAGGAAAGAAATGAACTGGGTCTGACCAACTAAATCCAGTGCAAAAGTTAGGGTTAAGGACCTGTGAACCTTAACCTTTCATACAAAGCATCAGTTACAGAAAAAGAATACATTGGCGATAGGCATGGTGATTCACACCTGTAATCAAAGCACTCAGAAGGCTAAGACAGGCCATCACCTTGAATTACAGGCCAGCCTGGGTTACATAGTGAGTTCAGAACAGCCTGGGTTACAGAGTGAGATTTAAAACAACGACAAAGAAATAGAAAGGATTTTCTATTTTCCTTTCTGATTATAAACTAAGAAATAAGATTTAGCTATATCCACAAAAAGTTATGGGAAGCCAGTTTCTCACAAGTCTAGCCTTTTGTTTCTACCCCTCTTACTGATACTTGGTACACAGGAAAGGAGCAGTTTTGTTGAGAAGGAATTCAAAACAATATTGTACAACTGTCTGATTTCTGTAATGTAGTTATCTGTTTACATCACCAAACTGGAACTGAGGTAACACCAAAACAGTAAAACAAATTGGAATTTTTTTTATTTTTTAAATATTTTATTTATTTTTTCATTTTATGTGTATGAGTGTATTGCCTGCATGTATGAAAGTGCATCCATGTCGTGCAATGTCCATGGAGGCCAGAAGAGGGGCATCAGATCCCCTGGAACTGGAGTTAAGGACAGTTGTTAGCCACAATGTAGGTGCTAGGAATCAAACCTAGGTCCTCTGAAAGAGCAGCTAGTGTTCTTAACTGCTGAGCCATCTCTCCAGCCCAACAAATTAGATTATTAACAGAAAATAAGAGTTATAATTTGGGCACTAATCTTTCTTTTTTGTAACTTTTTTAAATATTTTATTTATTTTTTATTTTACATGTATTTGTGTATTGCCTGCATGTAGGTAAGTGCACCCGTGTCATGCAATGCCCACAGAAGTCAGAAGAAGCTGTCAGATCCCCTGGGACTGGAGTTACAGACAGTTGTTAGCTGCCATGTGGGTGCTGGGATTCAAACCCAGGTCTTCTGCAAGAACAACCAGTGTTCTTAACTGCTGAGCCATCTCTCCAGCCCCATAATCTTTCTTAAAATTATAATGTTATTTCACAAAACACTATAACCATGAAATCGACATTGACAGCTGATTTTGTTTAGTTTTGTTTTGTGTTATGCTTTCTTATGCTTTCTTGTCTTTTTTTTTTTTTTTTTTTTTTTTTTTTTTTTTTTTTTTGGCAAGGTTTTGCCATGTAGCCCTAGCTAGACTGGAACTCAATATGTAGACCAGGCTGGCCTCTAACTCACAGCAATCCTTTTGCCTTGGCCTCCCAGTGCTATGATTACAGGCCTGAGAACCACCATACCCTACTATCAGTTTGGTTAAAGGCTATGATGACTCCGGGCGTGGTGGCGTACACCTGTAGTCCCAGCACTTGGGAGGCAGAGGCAGGCAGATCTCTGTGAGTTCAAGGCCAGCCTGGTCTACATAGTGAGTTCCAGGACAGCTGGAGCTACAGGGAGATCCTGTCTCAAAAAGACCAGAAAAAAAAAAAGACAAGGCCAGGTGTGATAGTTCATACTTGTAATCCCAATACTTGAGACACAGAGGCCAGAGGATTGCCTCAAATTTGAAGCCAGCATGAGCTACATAGTAAGTTCCAGACCAGCCAAAGCTATGTAACTAGACCCTAACTCAAAGAACAAAGAGGAGGAGGAAGAGGAAGAGAAAACAGATGAGGCAAAAGGGCATCTTGTTAACCCCTCTGTTCCCCTTCCAAAAAAAAATCCTCCATATGCTTAAAAAAGAGTGTGACTTCTCCTTTCGGCCCTGCTGGGTTGGATAGGTGGGAGGCAGGGGGAATATTATATGTGTGTACATGTGTGTACACGTGTTTGTGCCTGTGTGTTACACTTGTAGACCAGAGGAGATCACTGAGTGTCCTGCTCTTCCAGCTTATTCTTTGGAAACAGGGTCTCTCACTGAACCTGGAGTTGGGCTACCAACCAACATGCCCCAGCAGTCCTCCTGTCTTTACCTCCCATGATGCGGGGTTGCAACACATGCAGCCATGCCTGGCTTTTTACATGGGTTCTAAGAATCCTAACTCAGGTCCTCATACTTGGACAGTAAGTACTCTTACCCACCAAACCATCTCTACAGCCCCCATATTTGGTTCTAGATAATTTTTTAAAAATCTTTTTGAGACAGAGTCTCCCTGTAGCCCCAGCTGGCCTGGAACTTGCTATGTATACCAGGCTGGCCTTGAACTCACAGAGATCTGCCTGCCTCTGCCTCCCAAGTACTGGGATCAAAGGCGTGCACCTCCATGCCTGGCTAACAGAAAGTTTTAACTAAGAAGTAAAGACCCATTCCATGGACTGGAGTTGTGGGCTGAATAAAAAGTTGAAAAGAACGCTGGGCACAGTGGTGCGCAACTTTAATCCCAGCCCTTAGGAGACAGGGGCAGGTGGACCTCTGTGAGACTGAGGCCAGCCTGCTCCACATGGCTTCCAGGCAGGCTGGGACTAGGGACACCCGAAAAAAAGAAAGAAAGAAGAAAGAAAGAAAGAAAGAAAGAAAGAAAGAAGGAAGGAAGGAAGGAAGGAAGGAAGGAAGGAAGGGAAGGAAGGAAGAAAGGAAGGAAGGAAGGAAAGAGAGAAGTGGTGCAGCAGAAAGATAACTGAAAACGTTGTTCGCACAT
>NW_008351649.1:1933064-1960190 GCF_000622305.1 Nannospalax galili | reverse complement strand
GGAAGGAGGAAGGAAGGAAGGAAGGAAGGAAGGAAGGAAGGAAGGAAGGAAGGAAGGAAGGAAGGAAGAAAGAAAGGGGAGAAAGAAAACTAAGCTAGTGTTTATCTCCCTCTGCTTCCTCATTGTGGACATACTATAACTAGTAACCTTTTATATAGCCTTGTCTGGTCTGGTAGTCCAGGCTGGCCTCAGACTCACAAAGAAGCCCCTACCTCTGCCTCTATCTCTACCTCTGTCCCTGCTTCCCGAATGCTGGGATTCAAGGAGAATGCCACCATACCTGGCATGACAGAACTTGTAAAGTGTGGAACCTGGTTGGAAGTTAAGTGAAGGGTGAATGCCCATGAAGGGCATATTGGGACAGGCACCTAGATCTGTTCTCTTTGCTCCCTGGCCACCGTGAAGTGAGCACCTTTGTCTGGTACATGCCATGATGTATCACCCCACCACAGACCCAAAAAAGCAGAACTACACTACCATGAACTGAAACCTGGATCCAAAACAAAACTCTCATATGTCAGGGTGGCACACACTGTGATCCCAGCACTCTGGAGGTGAAGGCAGGAGGACCAAGAGTTTGGGGTTATCCTTGGCCACCCAGTGAGT
Organism: Nannospalax galili; assembly: GCF_000622305.1. Lineage (NCBI taxonomy): Eukaryota > Metazoa > Chordata > Mammalia > Rodentia > Spalacidae > Nannospalax > Nannospalax galili. The sequence goes on along the minus strand of NW_008351649.1, from coordinate 1,959,584 downwards.
TCAGGCCAAAACTAAATGACTTGAGCACCTGTCTCAAAAAAAAACAAAAACATTAGAGAAATGGGTCCGTCAATAAGAGTTCTTGATTCACAGTCATAAGAGCCAGAGTTCAAATCTCAGCACACACTTAACAAACTCCTCTAACTCCAGCTCGAAGGGATCCGAGGCCCTATTCTGGCCTCCATATGTACATAGGCATGTGTATATGCTTACACAGACGTGCACTAAATAAATTAACTAATTAATTAATTAAATATTTTTAAATGTCTTCCTTGTAAATTGATTATCTTGTGGGGTTTGGGAGGTGGTTGGTTTGGTTTGGTTTTGATTTTTTTTGAGAAAGGGTCTCACTATATAGCCCTGGCTGGCCTGGAACTTGTTGTGTAGACCAGGCTGGCTCAAATGCACAGAGATCCACATGCCCCTGCTGAGATTAAAGGTGTGCACCACCATGCCTGGCCTATCTTTTTTTTTCGGTCTTTTTGAGACAGGTCTCCCTGTCCTGGAACTCACTATGTAGACCAGGTTGACCTTGAACTCACAGAGATTCCCCTGCCTCTGCCTTCCAAGTGCTGGGATTAAAGGTGTGTGCCACCATGCCCGGCTCTGTCTCCTGTATTTTGACACAGTAATGGAAAGCTGACTAACAGCCTGTGGCTTGGAATTAAGACCCAACCAATCTAGACCACACTTCCACACTGATTTCTTTTTCTTTTCCCAAATGTACCTTGTCTACCTCTCCTCCTAAGCCTTTTAGCTTCATGTTCTCTGAGCCAGTGAATTCCCCAGCACATCTATACCCTGTGCTCTAAGCCTTCCTGTTTCTGAAGGCTTGATTCAAGTTCAGTTCCTCTACACAGCCCTATCTTTTTTTATATATTTGTTTTATTTATTATTTTTATTTTATATGTATGAGTGTATTGCCTGCATGCATGTGAGTGCACCTGTGTCATGCAATGCTGTGGAGGTCAGAAGAGGGCTTCAGATTCCCCTGGAACTGGAGTTAAGAACGGTTCATAGCCACCATGTGGGTGCTGGGAATCAAACCTCCTCTGTAAGAGCAGTCAGTGTTCTTAACTGCTGAGCCATCTCTCTAGCCCCCACAGCCCTATTTTAAAGGCATCGGCCCTCAAAGAGCAACCAGGCTGCCCTGGGTTTGCTTTTTCCTGGCTTCTGCATAGCACCCAGGGGATAATGTCCTCCATATCCAATTACTGATGACTATCTGACTGTGGAAGCTGGGGAAATGAATAGCTGCCTATTCATCTGAAGCCTGAGATACTTATGGGCCAACCTCAGCTTCCTGTAGTCTCCCATAGTGCTCACTCAGGGCTGTCTGATTCTGAATCATGACATGAGGCAGTATCTCACTCACTTCACCATTGGAACTTCAAAGAAGTCCAGCAGATTGAGGTTGTAAGTAAATGGTGCAGCTTGCCAACCAAGGTCAAGAGAGCAGCAAACAAACTGCTTTCCAGGGGCACTGTTCATTGGAAATTGTTCACCCTGAGAAAAGCTAGTGAGACTTGCAAGAAAACTTGAAGAGTAAAGATTCAGAGCTAAACAATTTCTGCGTAGACATCCTGGGATTGTTCCTGACAAAGGTTAGGAGGAAAATAGCTGTAAAATCATCTTTCTCTGTGAGATGTTTATCTGTTTGGGTTTGGTTTGGTTTTATTTTTTTGTTTGTTTGTTTGTTTTTTGAGATGAAGCCCAGGCTAGCTTCAAAGTCACTATGCAGCTGAGGATGATCTTGAACTTCTGATCCTCCTGCCTCCACCTCCTAAGTGCTGGAATTACAGGCATGAATCACCACATCTGGTTCTACGGAAGTTTTTAAAGAGATAGTTTATGCATGAGGCCCTAGGTTTTATCTCTAGTGCTGCAGAAAAATATGTTCAAGCTGAACTTGATCCATACCTGTAATCCCAAAACTTGGGAGGCAGAAGTAGGATTACCTCAAATTCAAGGTCAATCTAGTCTACATAGTGAGATGCTGTCACAAAAATAAAGCAGAGTATGGTGGTAAGCACCTATAAATCCCAGCACTCAGGAGGAAGAGGCAGGAGGATCAGGAGTTCAAGGTTATCCTCATCTACATAGGAAGTTCAAGGCCAGCCTGGGCAATAGAAGATTCTGTCTCAAAAAGAGAAAGGGCAGCCAGGCGTGGTGGCACAGCCTTTAGTCCCAGCACTCGGAAGGCAAAGGCAGGTGCATCTCTGTGAGTTCAACGCTAGCCTGGTCCACATAGCAAGTTCCAGGTCAGCTAGGGCTACAGGGATACCCTGTCTCAAAAAGACAGGGGGGAAGGGAGAGAAAGGGAGGGAGGGAGGGGGAGAGAGGAAGAAAGAAAGAAAGAAAGAAAGAAAGAAAGAAAGAAAGAAAGAAAGAAAAGAAAGAAAAAGGCAGAGGTGGCTGGAGAGCTAGCTCAGCAGTTAAGAGCACTGGTTGCTCTTGCAGAGGACCCAAGTTGAGCACCTAGCACCTACGTGATGCCTAACAACCATCTGTAACACCAGTTCAGGGGATCCGATGCCCTCTTCTGGCCTCCACAGGCATTGCATGACATGAGTGTACTCACATATATGCTGGCAAACCAATCAAACGCATAAATTTTTTAAAAAGGAAGGGGGCTGGGAAGATGGCTCACTCAGTAAACTGCTTACTACTCAAGCATGAGGACCTGAGTTTGTATCCCCACATAAAAAGCTGGACCCAGTGGGGCATGCCTGTAATCCCAGCACTGAGAAGGCGGAGAGAAGGATCGCAGGGTTTGCTGACCAGATGGTCTAGCAGAATCAGTTGTCTCAAAAAATAAGGGGGAGGAACTGGGTGTGGTTGCAGAGGCAGGTGGATCTCTGTGACGTTGAGGCCATCCTGGTCTACATAGCCAGTTCCAGGCCAGCTGGAGCTACAGGGAGACCCTGTCTCAAAAAAAAAGACCAAAAAAATCCAGGCATGGTAGTACACGCCTCTAATTCCAGCACTTGGGAGACAGAGGCAGGTAGATCTCTGTGAGTTCAAGGCCATCTTGGTCTATATATCGAGTTCCGGGTCAGCTGGAGCTACAGGGAGACCCTGTCTCAAAAAAAGACAAAAAAAAAGATGATAATAATAAGGTGCAGGGTTGGCAAAATGGTTCACTGGGTAAAAAAAAAACCCACATGGAAAAAACAGAGAACTTATGCCCACAGATGTCCTCTGACATGCACATAAAGACCACGGCAAGTATGTGCACATAATAAAGAAATTAATTAATTAATTAAGGTACAGTACAGTGTGATTGAAAAAAAAACACCTGACTTTGACCTCCGTGTGCATGCACACACACACACACACACACACACACACGCATGCATGCACAGGGGAAGGAAGTATGGACAGAGGGAGGGAGGGAAAGAAGGCAGGAGAGCCAAAAGGTGTCCATAACAAAAAGAACAATTATCAAAGAGTCTATAGATATAGTTTTTGGCCCAGTTCTGCCAAGAATGAACCAAGATCCTTTCTCTAACTAAATCTCCATTTTCCTCATCTGAAAAATGAGGGAATTGAACTAGATAATCTCCAAAGGGCCTTCTAATCAGAAAATCCAAAGTTATCTTTAATTTCCTTTTGTTCTCTTTGTTATAAAACATCCAACTATTCATTGAAGACCATCAGCTTTCTACCATGTTTGAGGCCATCACATATGATGGTTAAAGTTGTTCACGGAACAAATCCAGAGAGCACCATTTACATTATAATCTATGTAAACTGTGCTGAGTCTTGTCTTAGACATTTTTCCTATTGCTGTGATTATATATATATATATATATTTATACACACACATATATAATATATATGGTGATAAAGCAACTTGAAAGAGAAAAGGTTTGTTTTAGCACACAGTTCAAAGATACAGTTCATCATTGTGGGAAAGGCATCCAGCAAGAGTTTGAAGCAGCTGTTCATATTGTGTCCACCAAAAGGAAGCATCCAGCAACAGATGTTCCCACTCACTTCTTTCTCCTTTTTAAAAAATTTTGTTATTTTTATTTCATGTGTATGCATGTATTACCTACATGTGTGTTAGTACACCTTCTGCCCACGGAGGCCGGAGGAGAATGCTGGATTGCCCTGGAACTGGAGTTACAGATGGTTTGTAGCCACCATGTGGGTGCTGGGAATCAAACCCGGGTCCTCTGCAAGAGCAGCCAGTGCTCTTAACCACTGAGCCATCTCTCCAATCCCTTTCTTTCCCCCTTTTTATTCAGTCCAGGATCCCAACCCACAGGATAGTGCCACTCACAATGGGAGGATCTTCCCACCTCAATTAACATGATCTAGATAGTCCTCCACAGGAATGCCCAGAGGTTTGTCTCCTAGGTGATTCTAGATCCTGTCAAAGTTGACAGTATTAGCCAGCACAGGTGGTATACAACCTGACTATGATCTTCAATTTTGTAAATAAGTTTGATTTCACCTTTATATTCTTTATTGTATTATTTTTTATGGGTATGCATGTGTGCTTGCATGAGTTCATGTACACCAGGTGCATGCAGTGATTGCAGGGGCCAGAAGAGGGCAACAGATCCTCTGGAATTGGAGTTATAGACAGTGTGAGCCACCTGATGTGGGTGCTGAAAACTGAACTTGGGTCCTCTGCAAGAACAGCAGGTGCTCTTAACCACTGAGCCATCACCCCCGCCCCTGCATTTTTTCATCTTTTATTGTATGTGTGGTATGCTTGTGTATATATGTGTTTGCATATATGTGGGTGCACATGTGAGCACACATATGCACATGCCTAGGGAGGCCCAAGTTTGATGTTGGGAATCATCCTGAACTGCTCTTCCACTTTATTCTTTGAAGCAGAGTCTCTCAGTCAAACCCAGAGCTTGCTGGTAAGGCTAGTCTTGTCAGACAACTTGCTCTGGGCACAACCAGCATTTATGTGGGTTCTGGGGATCTAAACTCTGGGCTTTGCTTGTGGGGCAAGTACTTTAACCACTGAGCCTTCTCCCCAGCCCTTAACTTTCTATTTTAATATCCATTGTTTCTGACCTTGCATCCCCACCAGCAGACATGAGATGACATTAAGGACAAATCTCTCTCATTAGGCTTAGTGTTGCACCCTGGAAGCAGCAGACACAAAGCGGAGACAGGAGGGTAGCAAGTTTGAGACCAGATAAGGTGCAAAGTGAGTCCCAGGACTGGAGAGATGGCGCAGTGGTTAAAAGCACTGGTTATTCTTACAGATGACCCAGGTTCAAATCCCAATACCCACATGGTAGCTAACAACCATCCATAACTCCAGTTACAAGGGATCCGATGCCCTCTCCGGGCATTGTATGAAATGGGTGCACTTACACACATACAGGCAATACATATGCTCATACACATAAGTTGGAAAGAAAGAAAGAAATAATAAATAAATAAAAATAAATAAATAGAGTTCTAGGCTAATCCAAGCTATGAGACTCTATCTCAGAAATAAACAGAAAAGAGAGCTGGAGAGATGGCTCACAGGTTCTGCTCCTTCAGAGGACCTGAGTTTGGTTCCCAGAACCCACATGGCATCTAAGAACCCTCTGTAACTCCAGTTCCAGGAAATCTAACATCCTCTTCTGGCCTCTAAGGCACTTTATGTCCAAGGTGCACTTATATACATGCAGGCAAAACACCAAAGGCATGTGCCACCTCACCTGGCAAATAAAACATTTTCAAAAGAAATAAGCAGAAGCTGGGCATGGTGGTGTATGCCTTCAATTGAAGAGAGTAAATTATTCTCTTGTTTACTAACTCATAAACATCAAATAAGTATTAATATTTATTGATATTGATGAATATCTATTGATCATCAACCATAAGCAAGGGATTCTACATAGATTAATACATCAGTTCCTTACAAAACCTTTACAGTATCAAGGGGGAGGGTTCTTTTGATTTGGATTGTATTTTTTTTTTTTTTTGGTCTTTTTGAGACAGGGTTTCCCTGTAGCCCCAGCTGTCCTGGAACTCACTATGTAGACCAGGCTGGCCTTGAACTCACAGAGATCCACCTGCCTCTGCCTCCCGAGCGCTGGGATTAAAGGCGTGCGCCACCACGCCTGGCTTGATTTGGGTTGTATTTTTGTGTGTGTGTTTTATTTATTGTTTGTGTATTTGTTGGGGTATGTTGCTTGGGGTATTTTTCAGATTTTTATTTCATTTTGAATTATGTATATTCATGTATGTGTCTATGTGGAGGTATGTGCATGTGTGTGCAAGTGGTTTTGGAGTCCAGAAGAGGGATTCATATCCGCTGGAGCTGGAGTTAGAGGTAGTACCCTAATATGGGTGCTGAAAACCAAACTCTGGTCCTCTGGAAGAGCAATTCATGTTCTTAACCACTGAGCCACATCTCCAGCTCCTTGTTTGTTTGTGAGATAAAGTCTCACATAACCCAAAATGGTTTCAAATTCCCTATGTAGCCCAGGCTGACTGTGAACTCCTATTCTTTCTGATTCTGTTACAGTAAAAACAAATGTGTGAGTTAAAATGAATGTTGGAATTAAAACATCCAGGTTGAGACCACTAGAAGTGAGAAATAAAAGGGCTTGCAGCTGGGGAGGAGATAGGCAAACTGACCAGATAAGAGGAAGGACAGGGCTCTGTGGGAAACAACAAAGCCAGTCTTGGCAGGCTCTAGCCGGTCAAGCCCTGAAAACATGTACTCAAGGTACTGTTTGTTGCCTTGTCACATACTTTTGCATCTAATGTCTCTAATTGCAATTGACTAAACTCTGAGCAAGAAAGGCTTCTAAGCAAGCCTCCACTTGTTCCACAACCACCTCGGACTGTGGCATAAACTAAGAGTCAGACACTCCAAGATACAGGCATAGTCAAGAAGCTTCTGAATAGAACTCCAACAGCACAGGAAATAGCCTCAAGAATTGAAAAATGGGATGACAAAAAGCCAAAAGCCTTCTTTCTGCAAAGCTAAGAAAACTATCATCAGAGTGAACCCATAGCTTACAGAAGAAAATTGCTGCCAGCTGTAGTTGGGACAGGAATTAATGTCTAGAATATATAAAGAACTGAAAGACTTAAACACCAAAAACCAGGCTGGCAAGATGGCTCAACGAGTAAAGACAATTCCCATTCAAGTGTGGCAACCCAAGTTTGATCTCCAGAAGCCACACAAACATAGAAGAGAACTGACCCCACAGACTTGTCTTTTGACTTACACATGGGCACTATGGCATACACACCCCCTCCCCACACACATATTGTGCGCATACACACAACAATAAAAAATTAACTAAGGGGTTAGAGGAACAGTTCAGAGGTTAAGAGCACTGGCTGCTCTTGCAGAGGACCCAGGTGAGGTTCCCAGGACCCACATGGTGGCTAACAACCTCTCATAACTCCAGTTCCAGAGGATGCAATGCCTTCTTCTGGCCTCTATGGGCACTATACGACATGGCTACACTTACATACATGCAGGGCAGGCAAAACACATAAATCAAAATTTCTTTTAATTTTTTATGTATATGAGTGTATTGCCTGCATGTGTGTAAGTGCACCATGTCATGCAATGCCCACAGAGGTGTTGGATCCCCTGGAACTAGAGTTACTGATGGTTGTTAGCCACTATGTGGGTGTTGGGAGTCGAACCCGGGTTCTCTGCAAGAGCAGTCCATGTTCCTAACCACTGAGCCATAATTAAATTATTTTTAAAAGCCTCCTTGGGGGAGGGGGAACTGACCATAAATAAATGGGCCAATGAACAGTTCTCAAGTAACACAAATAGTCAATAAATATTTTAAACTGTGTTTGGCCTCCTTAACCATCAGGGAATTGCAAATTAAAACTACTTTGAGACTCCATCCCAATGATGGGCCAGGCATAATGGCGCATGCCTTTAATTCCAGCATTCAGGAGGCAGAGGGAGATGGATCTCTGTGAGTTTGAGGCCAACCTGGTCTACATACCAAGGTCCAGGCCAACAAATGCTGGCAAGGATGTGGGGAAAGGGAAACCCTTATTCACTGTTGGTGGAAATTCAAACTGGGGCTTCCAGTATGGAAATCAGTATGAAGGTCTCTCTTAAAAAAAAGCTAAGCATGGGAGCTGGAGAGTGACAGCAGAGGTCAAGAAACTAGGAGTGAGTGGGGTAGAGGGCAGAGAACTAGAAAGAGGCCAAGAGAGGCCTTTTAGGGAAAGGGTAGGGACCAAACTCAGGCCCTAACCTTGTGTGGTAAGCACTTCCAGCCCCATCTAGAAATCATTTCATTTATTGATTTATTTATTTCGTATTTATTTTTATTTTATGTGTGTAAGTGCACCCATGTGTCATGAAATGCCCACAGAGGTCATAAGAGGACATCAGATCCCCTGGAACTGGAGTTATGGACTGTTGTTAGCCACCATGTGGGTGCTGGGATTCAGTGACAGTCAGTGCTCTTAACTGCTGAGCCATCTCTCCAGCCCCCATAGTATTTGAATTTTAACAATTATATAATGAGGGCTGGGGTGTAACTCCGTGGTAAAATTCTTGCATAACATTTTTGAGGCCCTGAGTTTGATCCCCAACGCCATCAAAAATCATGCAAAGTTTTATGATAATTCCTCTGAACAGTAGGATCGTAGATGGCTTTGCTTTGTTTGGTTTGGTTTGGTTGCTTTTGCTTCTGGATTTCTTGGGTCTCAAGCAGCCTAAGCTAGTCTCAAATTGACTATATAGCCTAGGATGACCTTGAATTTCTGATCCTCCTGCCTCTACCTGCCAAATGCTTGGATTACAGCCTTGTACCACCTCTCTTGGTTTCTTAAATATTTCATTTCCAAAATCTTTTGTTTTCTGTTCTTTTTTTCAGTGATAGGGACCCACCAAACCCAGGGCCTTACAGTCAGTAGATGAATAACTACCACTGAGCTAAATTCTCAACTCTTCATTCTCAAAATCTTAAATACACAATCTTTACAACTAGAAAAAAAATGTTATTTTAAGAAATTTAAAGGGGCTAGAGAGACGGCTCAGAGGACAAGAACACTGCTTGGGGACCCAGTTCGATTCCCAGCACCCACATGGTGGCTAACAACCATCTGTAACCCCTGTTCCAGGGAATCCAGTGTTCTCTTCCGGCCTCCATGGGCATTGCATGACATGGATGCACCTACCTACATGCAGACAATATATTCATACATATAAAATTTTAAAAATAGCCAGGTATGGTGGTTCACACCTTTACTCCCAGCATTCTGGAGGCAGAGGCAGGTGGATCTCTGTGAGTTCAAGGCCATCCTGGTCTACATAGTGAGTTCCAGGACAGCTGGGGCTACAGGGAGACCCTGCCTCAAAAGACCAAAAAAATTAAAAAATAGTAAGATAGGGTTTTTTTATATTTTATTTATTATTTTTATTTTACCTGTATGTGTGTATTGCCTGCATGTACATAAGTACACCCGTGTTGTGCAATGCCCACGGAGGACAGAAGAGGCTATCAGATCCCCTAGGACTGGACTTAGGACAGTTGTTAGCTTCCATGTGGGTTCTGGGATTTGAACCTGGGTCTTCTGCAAGAACAGCCAGTGTTCTTAACCACTGAGCCATCTCTCCAGCCCTGAAACAGTTTTTAAAGACATTTAAGGATCCATGGTGGGTATGGCTCAGAGATAAATCTTACCCAGCATGTGTGAGGCCCCAATTTGATACCCAGCACTATTAAACACACACACACACAAAGTTAGACATGGTTTGGATCTGAGATGTTCCCCCACAAACCCATGTGTTTGAGCACATGGCCCTCAGCCAGTGACGCTGGGGTCTGTCTAGTAGAGGTGGATCACTGTGGACAGCCTCATACTGTCAGCTTCCTGTCTGCCACCATGATGTGAGGAGATTAGCTACATACTCCCACCCCCATGCAGCAGCACTGCCTTACTTTCTCCACCATGACAGACTGAAATCCCCTCAGCTAAAATGAATCTTTCTCCCATAAACTGCTTCTGTCAGGTGTTTCCCTACAGTGTTGAGCAAAGTAACTGACACAAGTGGCCCATTCCTATCACCCCAACATTCAGGAGGCACAGGCAGGAGGATTGCAAGTTCAAGGTCAGACTGGTCTACTTAGTGAGACTGTCTTAGAAAAAGCAAAAACAAAATACAAAACAAAACAAAAACATCCCGGTATGGTGGCACATGCCTTTAATCCCAGTTCTTTGGATGCATAAACAGGTAGATCTCTGTGAGATAGAGGCCAGCCTGGTCTACATAGTGAGTTCCAGGTCACCAAGCAGGGCTACCAGGAGACCCTGTCTAAAAATAAATAAGTAAATTAAAGAGCAAAAAACACAGGGCTGAGGATATAGTTCAGTTGGTCAGGTACGTAGGTCCTGGGTTAGACCCCCACCTCCAGCATTAAACTGGGCATCATGGTGTATAACTGTAATCCCAGGATTTAGGAGAAACAGGAGCATTCAAAGTTCAAGATCATCCCCAGCTCAAAAAAAAAAAAACCTCAGGGACTGGGAATACAGCTGAGTTACCACAGCCCGACTGGCACACATGAAGTCCTGGGTCAGTACCTGGTACTGCAAATTAATAAATGGCATTAAAGAAAAATGAAGATATACTTTTTCCAATGCCTAAGAGAGTACTTTTCATTTTTTAAATATTTTATTTTAAAAACATTTTATTGCATTGCTTTCTTTAAGAAGTAACATGAGGGACTGGAGAGATGGCTCAGCGGTTAAGAACACTGGTTGTTCTTATAGAAGACCTGGGTTCGAATCTCAGCACCCACATGGCAGCTAACACCTGTCCTAACTCCAGTCCCAAGGGATCTGACAGCCTCTTCTGATCTCCGCAGGCATTGCATGACATGGGTGCACTTACCTACATGCAGACAATACATGCATACACATAAAATAAAAATAATAAATAAAAATTTTTTTAAAGATGTAACATGATTACATTGAAAGACTTTGTAAAGGTTGGAGAATTTGGAAAGGGAATGAATGGCACACTCACATATAGAAACAGTGACAAATTTCACATTATTGTTGAGGCTTGATAGTACAGTTTTATCAGTAAATAATACTCAAAACTTACAGTAGACATAGAATAGCGAATTTATATATATGTTAAGACAGGGTCTCCCTGTAGCCCCAGTTGTCCTGGAACTCACTATGTAGACCAGGCTGGCCTTCAACTCAGAGATGCCTCTGCCTCTGCCTCCGGAGTGCTGGGATTAAAGGCCTGTGCCATCATGTCCAACTTTTGGTCAGTATTTTTATTATAGCAACTGAAAGCAAATTAAGAGAGAAGCACGTTCATTTAATTTTTTTATTAAGACACACGTGATGTTTCTTATGAGTGAGGTTTCTCACTAGTGAGTAACCAACGAGCCAATTTTTTTTTAAATTTTGTGTATGCATGTATTGCCTGCATGTAGGTAAGTGTACCTGCGTCGTGAAATGCACTTGGAGGTCAGAAGAGGCTGTTGGATCCCTTGTGACTGGAGTTACAGACAGTTGTTAGTGCCATGTGGGTGCTTTGATTTGAACAGGGGTCTTCTGCAAGAACAACCAGTGTTCTTAACCTCTGAACCATCTCTCCAGCCCCAAGCCAAATTTCTTATACTGAGGACTCTGTCTTCTTTAGACATTTCTTGAGTTGGAAATTTTGGGGCTCATACATATCTACACCTACACATATGTTAATTTACAGTCTCCCTTAAACCAGCTTAATTAGCTGTGGCTCCAGCTAATTTTCTGCTCTGTGGGTGAATTCTTGTATTTTAATGTGTACATTTGTTTATCATATTCCAGCAAGTGGATTGCTACCATGAATCTGCTTAAAGTAAGTCATTTCTTATATTTTTATTTTAGGACTGGAGAAATGGTTCAGCAGTTAAGAGTGTGTGCTGCTCTTGTAAAGGACCTGAGTTCAGTTTTCAGCACCCACATTGGGTGGCTCACAACTGCCTGGGACTCCAGCTCCAGGGATGATGCCCTCTTCTGGTCTTTGCCAGCACCTGCACTCAGGTGCACAAACCCACAGACACACATTCGCATAGTTAAAAAAAAACCTTCTGTGAGCTGTGGTCCCCTCTTGCATGCTGGAGCAGTGGTCCCCTTCTTGTGAACCTGGAGCTCTCTGGTCCACTCTAGTGAACAGGAGATGTGGTCCCCACCCCTCCCCCTTTGTGACCTGGGAGCTGAAGCAATGGTCCTGTTCTGGGAGCTGGAGCAGTGCCCACCCCCCAATGAGCTAAGACTGTGGTCTCCTCCTGTAAACTAGAGTTGAGGGCCCTTCCTGTGAGCTGGAGCTATGGACCCTTACCATGTGCTACAATTCCCCATCCTTCTGGTGGTGGGTTGATGGTGGAGCAGAGTAGAGCATGGAGGGCTTCCTGATGTTGGGCAGCAGTTTCAGTCTTCTCTACATTCCCCACAGCCCGTTCCCCTGAAGTCCCAGGTTGTGCACAGCAGAGGCTTTCTTTCCCTCTTATGCTGGGGGCAGGAGAGACCTCTGTCATTTGCAGATTCTGGTCTTGGAAGGACTGATTGGTACAGACCTCTCATCTCCCCTGGGGGCCAGCTGTGTCCTCACTCCACATGTGGTCCTGGGCATCAGGCCTTGATGTTGGAGCTCTCCCATTACCAGGCACCAAGAGGTTTTCTAATCTTTTTCTGTTACTCTTTGACAGCCCCAGTATGCCTTCGTCTATGCCCTAATTGAGCTTCTAGAGATAAAAATCATAGTCTGGGAGGCAGAGGCAGGCAGATCTCAGTAAGTTAAGAGGCCAGCCTGGTCTACACAGTGAGCTCCAGGCCAGCTGGGGCTACAGGGAGACCCTGTCTCAAAAGACCAAAAAACAAACAAACAAAAAATCACTGCCCAAACACCAACTTGGGGAGAAAAGGCTTACAGCCCAGTCTATCATCAAGGGAAGCCAAGGCGGGCACTCAGGGTGGGAACCTGGAACACAGACCATGGAGATAGGCTGCTCATTGACTTGCTCCCCCAGCCCATGCTCAGTCTGCTTTCTTATATGATACAGGATCACCTGCTCACGGGTGGCACTGTCCACAGTGGGCTGGGCCCTCCCACATCCCTCAACAATCAAGAAAATGCCCCACACACATGGCCACAGGCCAATCCAATGGAAACAGTTCCTCAGTTGAGGTGCCCTCTACCCAGGCGTGTCAAGTTGACAACTAAAGCTCTCCAACACAGCTTCTAATTAGTTGGTTGCCCACAGAGAGACACAATGTGAGACACTGTCACTGACAATGGTCTAAATTAAACAATTGTACAAACAAAATCAACTCTGTGCCAAGTCAAGACAGAGCTACCACATAATTGACCCTAGGGAGTCTATTTTAACATGCACTGGTGGTGTCTGGGCTATCATCTACAGAACAAGAACTATTTCAGGGTCAGGGAAATGTATAGGTGTCCATCTTGCATTTCAGTCTGTGCAGTTCCAAGAATAATGTCTAAGGAAAGTGTGGTTTTCTAGTACGATCCCAACAAAACATCATATTTTCAAGGAGATGTGCAGGGTCCACATAATCTCTAACTCAGAGACTAACATTGGAGCCTTTAAAAAACAGCTTTGGAGGCTGGAGAGATAGCTCAGCAATTAAGAGCACTGGTTGCTCTTGCAGAGGACTCGGGTTTGAGCCTATGGTGGTGGCTAACAACCATCTATAACTCCAGTTCCAAGGGAATCCGATGCCTTCTTCTGACCTTCATGGGCAGTGGACAACACAGGTGCACCTATATACATGCAGGCAATACACTTATACACATAAAATAAAAATAAATTACAAACGGCTTTGGAACTGGGCAGAATGCAGCACACTGTGAAAGCACAAGGAATGAAGAAGCAGGAGGATCATAGCAAGATTCAGGTCAGCCAGGGATAGATACACAGCAGGACTTTGTCTCAAAAAACAAAGCAAAGGCCTGGTATGGTGACACATGCCTTTAACCCAGGCACTATGGAGGCAGAGGCACGCAGATCTCTGTGAGTTTAAGGCCAGTCTAGTCTATATAGTGAATGGCAGGTTGGCTGCCCAGCACTAATAAAGTGAGTATAAAGTGAGACCCTGTCTCTAAAGAAAGAAAGAATGGGGCTGGAGAGATGGCTCAGAGGATAAGAACACTGGCTGTTCTTGCAGAAGACCTGGGTTCAAATCCCAGCACCACTCACATAGCAGCTAACAACTCCAGTTCCAGGGGATCTGACCTCCACGGGCACTGCACGAAAGGGCACTGCACAACAGGGCACTACACGACACGGGTGTACTTACCTACATGCAGGCAATACACACATACACATAAAATAAAAATAATTAAATATTTTTTAAATAAAGAAGTTTTTTGGAGGGGAGGAAAGAAAGGAAGAACAAGAAAAGTCAAGAAAACTGAAGGGAGGGTATGATACTCTCTTCTCTTGAGATATATAAGCAGCCATCTTTCTCCTACTCTCAACAGTCTCCAGTAAGAGTCACAAATGCAAAGACTGCTGCCTGGATTTTCAGGGACCATGTTGTCCCAGGCAGCACTTTTTGCTGCCCCCACAGTGGCCTAGTGTCTGGAGAAGGCAGCCATCCTGTGACCAGCGGTATGACAGGCAACAAGAATCTTTCACACAGAGTAGCCAAGTCTTTGCCCCGCTACTTTCTCTTTGTGTTTATGAAGGAAAAGTACATTTTGGGCTAATCCCTGAAGTTTGTGGGGGTTTTTTTTAAGATTTTTTAAAATTATGTGTATAGCCAGGCATGGTGGTGCACACCTTTAATCCCAGTAGTCGGGAGGCAGAGGCAGGCAGATCTCTGTGAGCTCAAGGCCAGCCTGATCTACATAGTTCCAGCCTAGCTGAGGCTACCGAGAGACCCTGTCTCAAAACAAACAAACAACAACAACAACAAAAAACTGCTCAACTAGAAGAAGTGAAATGGGCATCCATTAGATAACTCCAGAACGCAACTGATTTGGAAAAGTGGTTCCAAAGTACTAATACCTTTGTTATTTTTAAATTTATTTATTGATTTTATTTTTTGTGTATGAGTGTATTGCCTGCATGTATATAAGTACACCCATGTTGTGCAATGCTCAAAGCAGTTGTCGGAACTGAACCCCGGTCCTCTGGAAGAGCAGCCAGTGCTCTTAACCGCTGAGCCACCTCTCTAGCCCCTGTACGGCTATTGAAATGATTGTGTATCTATGCTAAGAAATGCTCCAGGTTCGCTTCGTGAATTTAATCTATTAAATCTATTAATCAGATATATCTGATCCCTAGTCTGCATTTGGAGTTGTTTGGTGATCACACTGAATAAGCAGTTCTCAGCAACTCCTTGCCCACTACCAAGTGACCAAATGATAGTTTAAATTTGTAATTAATTATACCACCTTGCAATAAAATAACAATGGAAACAAAACAACAACAAAAATGGCTGTTATCACACTGGGCAGTACTTTCGTGGAGTGTTGTGCTGCCAAATCCTCTTCCACGTTACCCCCTCAGCAGACCTGTAGTTTGGTAAATTGCCTGATTAACTCAAGCTCCAGTTGGCCAAGAGGTACTCTCTGCTTTTCCTTTTTTTTTTTTTTTTTTTCCCTCATTCTCATCCTCTCCATGAACCTACAGCTTTTCAGAGGCTTCTGTGATATGTTTTATAAAAGAGAAATGTGTGCTATTGCGTCTTTTTCTCCATTTGAAGTTCTAACTCAGACAAGGTGGGGGATGTTGGTTTGGGGGATATTTTATTTTTGTGTATGGGTATGCATGTGTGTATGTGCATGTGTGTATGTGCATGTGTATCCTTAGAGGCCAGAAGAGGGTGTCAGATCACCTAAGCTGGAGTTACAGGTTGTGAGCTGCTGTGTGGGTACTAGGAACCAAACTCTGATCCTCTGCAAAAACAGCAAGTGCTCTTAACCACTGAGCCATCTCTCTAGCACATTTGGGGTTTTTTGTTGTTGTTTTTGAGACAGGGTGTCATGATGTAGCCCAAGCTGGCCTTGAACTCTTGAACTCTCATTGATTCTCCTGAGTGCTGGGGTTAAAAAAAAAAAGTTGCACCACTCAGCCTGGCTACTTTAGGATTCTTTAAGTATTGTCTATGCTAGGAATGCAGCTCAGTGGAAGAGTGTCTGGCATGTGACTCTGGGTTCATTCTCCAATACTGAGAGACAGAGACAGAGAGGAGAGAGACAGAGAGACAGACAGACGACAGACGAGCGCAGTGCTAGCTAGATTAGAGGGTTTATTGGGGTGAGCGAGTCATGAGGATTGAGAGTTCCAAGCCAGGCTGAGCTACAAAGCCAGATCCTGTCTCAAAAAAACAGGGGCTAAAGAGATGGCCCATTGGTTAAGAGCACTGGCTGCTTTGCAGAGGACCTGGGTTTGATTCCCAGCACCCACATGGTAGCGAACAATCCTCTGTAACTCCAGTTCCTGGGGATCCAACGGCTTCTTCTGACCTCCGTGGGCATTGCATGACACCAGTGCACTTACAGACATGCAGGCAAAACACCTATATGCAAGATAATAAAAAAAAAATTTAAATCTTATTTAATTAAAAGGGAGTGAGTCCTGGGAGTGTAGGGCAGTGGTAGGGCACTTGACTAGCATTCACAAGGTCCTAGATTGGATCCCCAGCATTGCCGAAAGACCTCTTCAGGGGCTTTCATCATGGAAAACGGTTCTGCGAACAAAATGAGAGCCACTGCAATTTAAGAACTTTGCAGACCCAGGAAACCATTAGAAACAAATACAGAGACGTGGCTCACTCTTCATCAGGAGGAAACGGCCTGCATTGGTGACTCAGGTGTGGGGTGAGCACAGGGAGTACGTCCTCCATGCTGATAGCTCTAGACCCCCTGGTCCCTGTCCACACTCACTACAAAGAAGCTCCTGGTCAGAAATGTGATTTAAAAAAAAAAAAAAACCTGGACACAACTTGGACCAGACATAATTTCAACTTCTCCAGGTTCTGTTTTAACACCAAGCCATTTAGTAGTTTGGCAGTGGGGTTTAAAACATCCGCTTCCCAATTTGGGGAGGGGGAGAGCGGTGGCCAGGCAGAAAAGGGCGGGAAAATGCAGCGCGAAAGGAAGAAAGAACCGGCTGAGGGGGGAAGGGAAGAGGCAGCGCCAGGCGCCAATGAATGGAACTGAGACTGCGGCGCGTGCGCCAGGCCTCGCAGTGCGCATGCGCGCGCCTGGAGATCTCGCGGGAAAGAACCGTTACCAGAGCCGGCGTTGCGCGGAGCTAGGTGGGGGAGGAGGGGTGGAGGCGGGAGCGAAGTCTCGCGAGAAGAAGCAGTTGCAGTAGCGCAGCCCGCTGGCTCTGTGCGAGTGTGTGTGCGCGTGTGTGCGTGGTGTGTGGATGTGTGTGTGAATGTAAGCCGCCGCCGAAGCCGCGGACGGTTTGTTGAACCCGTTAGCGCTGCCGGCCGACACTCACGTTGCCGCCATGTCCCGCTACCTGCGCCCTCCCAACACGTCTCTGTTCGTCAGGAACGTGGCGGACGACACCAGGTGAGAGGACAGGGGCTAAGTACTCCGGGCCTGCGCTGAGGAGGTCGCGGGCGCACGGAGAGCAGCGAGCGGCGGCGGGGCGAAGATGGCGGGGCCCACGCCCGCCTGGGAGCCCGGACTAGGCCAAGCCGCCGGCCTCGCCTGCTCCAGCGGGCCGGAGGGAGTGAGGGTGGGGCCAGGGCCGGGCTGAGCCGCCCGGCGTGTGGGCTGCGGGCCGGGTTCTAGGGGGCGCTTCCCGCGTGCTCGCGGCCCGCAGGCCGGACGTCCGCCCCCATTGATCGAAGACCACGGTTCGTGAGGTGCACGCCCCCCTCGGCCCGAAAGGAATTTTTTTTGTTCTATAAAAATTGCTTGAGGTGGGAGGGAGCTGGGGTGGCTCACGCCTGTAAATCCCATCTGTTGGAGAGGCTGAGGCGGGAGAATGGCCGTGAGTTCGAGGCCAGCCTTGGCTACAAAGAGATGCCCTGTCTCTAAATGAAAATTAAAGAGATGGGCTCGCAGTGAAATAACGGGATTCGGTGGGGGGGAGGTGCAGATTTATTGCTAGCTTTAATTTCCCTAGCTATTTATGTTTGGTGTTTAGTGGGTTAGAGATAGGAAGAAAGGAATTGTTGGGATTTGAGAATTTAAAATTTTTCCCGTTCAATGTGTTCCTTCCGGTTTCGCGGAAGTCTTGGTGTCTTGGGAAGGGAGTGCTGAGACCCTCCCATTAGTACCTCTATAGGCAACTTAGATGAAGACCTTACTTTTGATTGGCTTTGTTGCCAGCGTGGTGGCTCACGCCTTTAATCCCCGCGCCGAGGAGGCAAAGGGAGGCGGGTCTCTGGAGTTCCGGGCCAACCTGGCCTACATAATGAGACGCCCCCGCCCCCCCCCAAAGGCTTTGTTTTCTGCAATTCTCATGCCCAGAATTGTCTGAAAGAAATCTTAACACAGGATTAGGCCTTATATTTGTGAATCTGAAGTTCATTAGCTTTACGTGATTTTTGTTTCTGTTTTAAACGATAGTAAAAACTCTTGTCATTTTGACACATGAATTGGATTTATTGTGACTGTTACTTCAGACCTTCCCTACTTGCTGTTGTCTAACCCTATTGAGAAAATACAGGCTAAACTGGGCATGGTGGTCAGTGCCTGCAATTCCATCACTTGGGAGACAGAGTCGGGAAAATTGCCTTGAGTTCCAAGCCAGTTTGGGCAACTTGTGATTGGCTCATGATGGCTTCCTGGTATAATGTAAAATAGTAAGATGACACACTGTTACCTCCCCCATACAGGCTATGATGTAGCCTGGGCTGGCCTTGAACTAGTCCAGTCTCTCCTGCCTTACTGTCCTCATGCTGGGTGCTGGGATTACAAATTTAAGACACCATGTCCAGCTCTTTACAGAGTGCTATTTTTTTCTTCTCCCTTTCACACTTTAGCCCAAGCTGGCCTTGAACTTGTGACAGCCCTCCTGCCTCAGCTTTTCCAGTGCTTGGGTTACAGTTTTGCTTTTGTTTCTTACTTGCTGTGTATACCAGACTGTCCTTGAACACAGAATCTGCCTACCTCCACCTCCTGAGAACTGGGATTTAAATGCCTGTGCTGCCTCACCCTGGCCTTTTTGGATGTTCTTAAAGTTGGCTCTTAAGTTGTGATTCGGAAAACTTGTTTTTGAGCCTACCAGATACAGCTGGGACTCCCATGTTATCATCAGGCACAGTCCCTTATATTGGTTAAAAGATTACTGAAATACAGTTGGAAAGGCACAGACATAAAAATTTGAGATCTTTTTGTGATATTTTAGGTCTGAAGACTTGCGGCGAGAATTTGGTCGTTATGGTCCTATAGTTGATGTGTATGTTCCACTTGATTTCTACACTCGACGTCCAAGAGGATTTGCTTATGTTCAATATCCTTTCTTCAGATGGATGATTAGTGAGGGGTGTTGAAGTTTGAAATTCAAGTTTATGTAAGTGGTAACATCTAAAACATAGTCTATTTTTGTCCTCTAATGTCTTATGTCTTCAAATTTTTTAAAATTCTGACTCACGTTGCTCTCTTAATCCAAAAATAAACATTTAAATTCCCATCCATGCTGCTGAAACTCAAATCAGTGATTATAATGTGTGGTTTAAATTTGAATACACTGGTTGCTACCACCTTTAATGTAAGTCAAATTGAAAGTTAATATGTTCTTGTGCTTAGCAGTTAAAGTTTAGTAATCTTGTTTGTTAATTTGAATCACTTGATCAAAAACAAATTGTATAACAATGAGGTAAACTTCTTTAATATTGTCCCCTAATTTGCTGTCCTCTGTTGTTACCTCAGAATGTAAAGCTGTACAGTTATGGCGACCCCAAAGAGAAAGCATGAAAGAACCTTTAGAGTAGAGTTCAACACTTAAGGCAAGTAGACAAGCCAAAGACCTCTTAAGGATCAGGCTTGAAGAGAAGGGAGAGTTTGGGAAAAGAAAAAATAAAGAAAAGCTGGAAGAAGGACAAGCCTAATGGGAGACAAAGCCTCGCTTTATCTACAAAGGGGGAAAAGGTTGTTTTTCAAAGTTAAAGATAAAGCCATCTGTCATATTTGACCAAGCATCTCATGACAAGTCCTTCTGACAAGCACTAAAAGAGTTAAAGGTCAAGATGAAGTTGAATGATGGCCAAGATTAAAGGAGTCATTCCTGATGTATCCTACAGAATAACTACTTTCCTTTTTTTTTTTTTTTTTTTTTTTCCTCCTTTTCCTTTTTAATGTTTTGTAAGCAGTTAATTTTCAAAATTATGCTGGTTTGGTCTAGTGACAAAACCTGTAATTTGATTGTGTGGGCCTTTGATATTGTGATTGTGGTCTTGTATAAATGCGCTTTTTCTTAGCTCGTCAGGATGTAACAGTTAAGCTAAAATCAGCATAATTTGGTTTTAGAACAGGTCATCAATGGCTCTTGGGAGTAGTATGAAGTTCTGAGATTCAACCACAGAACCCTGCCTAAAGGGAAGAGAGTTGCATGCACTGGAGCCTACTGAGAAACAGCTGGGGTGGTCTAGGGTAGAACTACTAGAAATATATATAGGTTTTTTTGTTTTGTTTTTTAATGCTGCTGGAAACACACAGGCACTTAACATTTTGGAGTTTAATGCTATAAAGCCTGCTGGCCCTGCACTGCCTTAGCACTTGCAGCTGATCAGTTGGCCTTGAATATATTGCAGAGACCTTCTCCTTGGTATGAGTAATCAGGATCTATGGGAAATCCATCTTTGACCTAGAGTTTCAGGTGGTGTTATTTCTTCCTTTCTGTGAGGTCATTGCCCTGAAAAGAAGGAAAGGTGGGGAGGCAGAATCAAGGCTGTGAATTTTTGAAGCCAGGAAAATTTACTGCTCAAATTCAGTGAGTTTCTGGAAACTTTCACCTTAAGAATTTCTGGTGAGACATAAAGGGAAAGGCCAAAAGCTGCTTGTACAGGGCCTGTGATCAAGGACAGTGTAGTGGCAATCTGATTTGGGGGTGGAGGTGGTTTGGGGTTGCCTGGGAACAGTGTCGGCAGTCGTCTACTTCAATAGTGTATTGTACTTGAGACAGAAAGGGGTAGTTAAACAAAGGAATCCAAAGTAGAGTTAATAAGTCCACAAGCTTATCAATTTCATTTTGGTGAAGGTTTCTCTCTGATTGGTCTAGTAATTCTTGGCCGCCCCCTCTCTCTTTGTCTTTTTCTTCACTATTCCCAGTTTGCCTTCTCTTCCTAGTCTTAGCTTAAGCGGTAGCCCAGGATTCTGTTTTTGAAGATAGCATCCAAGAATGCTTTATTCTTAATAATTTTTATAGCTCGATATAAAACATTTTTTTAAATTATACTGTCCCTGAAGAACAAAGCGGTATACCCATTAAGTGAACTGATGCCATTTTATTAGTTTAGAACTTAAGTACAATTAACCTTGAGAGATGTTCGGTTACAGCATTCAAGGTTCTCAATGACTAGCCTTTTTAATGCAAAAAGCACAGTTACTCATATTTCAGATTTGGGGAAACCTATTTAACCTACACATAATGGCCTTAAGAAAAAGCTGGAAACCTGTGGCCTTAACAAAAGGTAGGAAGTCCAGTAACAGACTGACACAGATCATTTTATGTCAGTCTTGAATGTGGCTTTTCAGGGATGTTTTCTAAATCAGCCTTCCAAACCTGTACTCTCAATGTTCAAAATTAAGAAATAGAATTGGATCTGCCTAGAATAGTGATTGGGGGGTGAGGAATAAGATCATATGCCCAAACTCAGAAACTCAGCCTAGCTCCCTTTCAGACCCTTATATCTCATACAAGACTTTGAGTGTGCTTGGCTTCCTTTAGAATGGTGTTTTTTAAAGGAGATCTGTCTGGGCAAAATAATTTTCATCCCAGGCAGAGGTCTCTATTGCTGACAGGAGAGAGCAGGGCAGCTTTGCTTCTCAGATGAAGATAGAATGCCAGTAGCTCTTGCTTAAATACGGCCTTTAGATTCTCAGGTAGCAGACCTGTCTGAAACTCATTTTTTTTTTACAGGAAGCTACATATTTGGTACCATACTTAGGACTTTTCAGTCTAGGAGTCCTTAAAATGGTATGCCATTACTTTTACAGTCTGCATGGATATAATAAGCATTTGGCATACTGATTGAATATATTGCTTGACTCTGACTTCATACCCACAAATGGCTAACATGCCTGTCTTTGTGCAATATATAAAAATAGTATTACCTATATAAACATTTTTAGATATTTTCATCTCATAAGGCATGCCTTGTTTGCTCACACAAGCTGGCTTTCGTGTGAAATAAATATGGAAACTTTATTTCATTGTAAGAAAGTTTTTAGTATCCAGTATAGAATTGGCTGACTTGTTTTTCTTGTTTCATAAAGTTAATTCTTAAAACATGGGGAAGTTTTTTAATAGGATAACTTGGTGGTTTGGCTGTAACAAATCTTACTGTACCTTGTATTTACATGTTTCTTGAAGTATAGCTCTTAGGAATCACAAGTGCTTTTATGCTGTGATATTAATGGCTGAGCCAGCCAAGTAGTAAGTAGGGTCTGGCTTAACAGTACTGGGAGATTGTTGAGTTATTCCAGACTTACCAAATTTTCATTCATTATCAAAGTTCACAAAACTTCTCAAGCCCCTTAACATTTAGCACATTTGAGGATGTTCGTGATGCTGAAGATGCTTTACATAATTTGGACAGAAAATGGATTTGTGGGCGACAAATCGAAATACAGTTTGCACAGGGGGATCGGAAGAGTAAGTACCCTATGCCTAACATGTATGATAAATCATATTTTAGATACTTTGTTAGGTTTTGGTTCTCGTAATTCCTCATTTTCATAAAAATACTAAAAGGATAATTGAGTGTGGTGCGTGAATATGAAAATAACTCAGTACAGTTAGACTGGGGTTGCTATCTAGATTAAATCTAGACTAGCTCTTAAACTAGTATTGCAAGTATACACCATATATTAGCTACATCATAATAACTTAGGACTCTAGGCTTTGGGGTCATGTCGACCTAAATTTGAATTCTGTCCCAACTATCACACGGACTTACTTAGTCAATATACTAAAAGAAATGAGCTCAGTGTGAAGAGCACTGACTGATCAGGGTTTGGTTCCCGGCACCCACATGGCCACTAACAACCATCCAGTTCCAAGAGATCCAACACCCTCTTCTGACCTCCATGGGTTTGCACACATGTGGTGCACTTACTTGCAGATGAAACACTCACACACTAAAATAAATGAAAAAAGTTTTAAGATACTAAAAAATTAAAATAGCTGCAGAAGCCACATGTTATGGCACTCACCTTTAATCCCAGCCACCCACTCAGGAGACAGAAGCAGGCAGATCTCTGTTAGTTCAAGGCCAGCTTGGTCTACATAGAGAGTTCAGGTTAGTCAAAGGTACATGGTGTTGCCTTGTCTCCAAGTATAAGTGTTGCTTCCTTTCTGCTTTTGTATGCATTACCTCAGCTGTGTGATCTGTGTGAGTAGATTGTGAGAAGACGTTGAAAACAGCCAATTTTTAAAACATAAAGCAGTGTTCTGATTCATGTCTTGAAACGATAATCACTCTAGATACTTCTCATACCAAAATAAAATTGTTTCTTGTGTTACAACACTTTTACTTCCTTTAGTCTAAAAAAATGATGCAGGGGGCCAGGCCTGGTGGCGCATGCCTTTCTTTAATCCCAACACATGGGAGGCAGAGGCAGGCGGATTTTTGTGAGTTCGAGGCCAGCCTAGTCTACATAGTGAGTTCCAGGATAGCTGGAGCTACAGGAAGACCCTGTCTCAAAAAGACAAAAAAAAAGTGATGCAGGAAATGTTCCCTACAGTGTGAGGGTTTAAATGCTAAGTTTTTAATGTTTCTAAATATTTCTGTGTCCTAGCACCAAATCAAATGAAAGCCAAGGAAGGGAGGAATGTGTACAGCTCTTCACGCTATGATGATTATGACAGATACAGACGTTCTAGAAGCCGGAGTTACGAAAGGAGGAGATCAAGAAGTCGGTCTTTTGATTACAACTATAGGAGATCTTATAGTCCTAGAAAGTAAGTGTGCTGTGCAGTGATCTGTGTTTTTAAAATGTGTTTAGCCTGGTACAGTAGCATGTGCTTGGCTTCCAAGAAGACTGAGGTAGGAGGACCACATGAGCCCAGGAGTTGTTGGCCCACTTACAACTTTGTAAGACCCTATCTTAAAAGCAATAGGATGTTGAGATGAAGAAATTTTTGCCTTTTTTTTTTTTTTTTTAAATTTTCACTGTGTTTGTTGAATGTTTCATTAAGACTAAAGGTATTTTAGTGATTTGTTTTCAAATTAAGACTACAAATAGACATTTGTCACTGTTTGCTTTTTCTGATGTGCTTTTTAGCAGTAGACCGACTGGAAGACCACGGCGTAGCAGAAGCCATTCCGACAATGATAGGTAAATAATTTTGCTTTGAAAAAGATTCATGTTTTTTTCAATTTCAGAATGAACTTTTGCTCTAAAAATAACAAATTTGATTAATATAGAATCTAATTTTTACTCTAATTGTATCTCTCCTCTGTTTTGAAAGATTCAAACACCGAAATCGATCTTTTTCAAGATCTAAATCCAATTCAAGATCACGGTCCAAGTCCCAGCCCAAGAAAGAAATGAAGGCTAAATCACGTTCTAGGTCTGCATCTCACACCAAAACTAGAGGCACCTCTAAAACAGATTCCAAAACACATTATAAGTCTGGCTCAAGATACAAAAAGGAATCAAGGAAAAAAGAACCACCTAGATCCAAATCTCAGTCAAGATCACAGTCTAGGTCTAGGTCAAAATCTAGATCAAGGTCTTGGACTAGTCCTAAGTCCAGTGGCCACTGATAGTGTAAATCATGATACTTTCTAGGCATGTATCAGTGTCAAAGGACTGGAACCCATTCCAACCTGCCAGCCCTGCAGCAAGCAACGTTTAAAAAAAAAAAAAAAAAAAAACACTTTGTTAGTTTCCCTGTACCAGGCAATGGTTATAATTAAAATGATATGCTGTTGAGAAGCCACTCTTAAGAGTCCAGTTTGTTTAATGTTATGGGCAGCTACCAATTTGTGGTGTCTGTATATTTTTGTAAAGATTTTCATTTTTTTATGCTTGAAGTATTTGGTGAAAAGATGTTGGTGACCATAATTTGCAACATTGTCTTATTAAAAATAAATCTTCATATCCATATTTGGTAGAACTGTTAACCTAGAAATGTAGCTTGCTAATAAGATAGAGTGATACAAAACTGAAGTTGTAGCCACATTACAACACTGACTGCTCAGACACATGTAGGTTCAGGGTAGACTTTTATGACTTGTCAAGATGTCTAAGCCCATGATAATTATAATGCAGTGTGGAATAATTCTGTTGTTAACTCCACTGTCTGGGGAAAACTGGGTTTCCAGCTGGGTTAAGTAGCATTTTCAGAGAGATTTTTGTCACTGAAACATGGAGCCTTCACTGCTTCCCCCCTTCTCCCCCCGCCCCCATGGTTTCTAAGATTTAGAACCATGAAAACATCAGAAAAACTCCTTAGGTTTTGAGCATGTCAATGATGGCAGAAATAATCTTAAGGGGAAAAGAATGTTCCTGTGTAGTTAGTCTAAAATTTAAGGAGTATTGTTGATCATTGTTACATAGGTTCTTGGGTTTTGTTTTTTACTGCTGTTAAAAGCAAGTAAACTGAAAGTAGGTTTTGTTTGTGTATGCATATAGTTGTAAACAAAACTGAATTTTGATGCTTACAGCACTTGGTGGCGTGTGCATTTGTATCAGTTTGCCCTCCTAATGAGGGAGGCTTGTTCTGTACACCTCAGTTTATTAGTGTGAGACAAGACGAAAGATGACACTCCCATCCTAGGTGATTCTGTGGTGCCATGAAATTTAAAGTAATTTTGGGAAAAGGATTAGTTTTGAGCAAGAGCCACATTACTTTGTTGTCAATAATGTAAGACATAACTAAAAATAAGGGAGTAATACCCTTAAATACTTATAATTTCTAGTATTTAAAGATCATTTGGGGGAGGCAATAAAAAGTGTCTTCAAAGTCCAATGTCATTTCAGAATAAGAAGCTAGCATCTTTAAACAAATCTCAGACCGCTTGCTTACAGATGAGAATAAGAGGTACTGTGGGAGAATGATTCCTTTTAGAGGGTGTCGTCCCCCCCCCCCAATTTTCATTTTAGAAATGTAGGCCTTGACTGTAGAAAACAAAGATGGGTTTAAGTACTGTTTGTGGAATGTGTTCAAAGGGTTCATTCTAGAACCTTTGTATATTTGATAGTATTTCTAACTTTCATTTCTTTACTGTTTGCAGTTAATGTTCATGTTCTGCTATGCAATCATTTTTATGCACGTTTCTTTAATTTTTTTAGATTTTCCTGGATGTATAGTTTAAACAACAAAGTCTATTTAAAACTGTAGCAGTAGTGTGCAATTCTAGCAAAAAGGAAAGTTGTGGGGTTAA
>NW_008351649.1:1917899-1933046 GCF_000622305.1 Nannospalax galili | reverse complement strand
TGTATTTTCTTTCTTATAGAAGCTTCTAAAAAGGTATTTTTATATGTTCTTTTTAACAAATATTGTGTACAACCTCTAAAACATCAATGTTTGGATCAAAACAAGACCCAGCTTATTTTCTGCTTGCTGTAAATTAAGCAAACATGCTATAATAAAAACAAAATGAAGGAAATAATGATTAACTGGAATTATTATAGTATTTGGATATTACTCTAAAATAATGGAAATAATCCCTTGTAGATTTAGAAATATTTTAACTGGTGTTGGCATTAGGCACAACTAACCTACTTTGGAAATGATAGAACTTGCCAGAAATCTACATCTTTAACGTAGTACTTAAGGATTCTTTATGTCAAAGTTGTTCCATGATTGCTCTTCAAACCTCTTGGGTAAAATAATATGAGGTTATTTGGTAGTGTTGATAGACATTAAAATAAAAAATTGGGAAAGCTAATCATAGATTTAGATTTTTATTGTTAGATCAAATAATTCTGCTCTTAGCCCCTTAAGATATATTGGACCGTATGTTTATGATTTTTAAATCTTTCGTTGAATGTTGGTGAGCATTTAAATGATAACCACTTTCAGGGAGTAAAGATTTTGTGGATTGAATTCTAGATATTTTACAGTCACAATTACAGCCGATAAATTGATATTTATGATGTGCCAGACACTGTTCAATAGACTGTTGGCTTAATGTTCTCAAAACCCTGTGAGAAAGATGTCCCCCAACCCTCTTTATATCACAGATAGGAAACTGGGGCACAAAGTTAAAAAGTAGTTGGCAGAGCCAAGATTTGAGCCCAAAATTTGGTCCTTAATTTTTTAAAAATTCAATGAAGAGATAAGCCAATAAAATTTTTTCAGCCTCTGTATAGAGCTAGACCACCTGATGTTGGTTTGTTTTTGCTTTGCTTTGTCAAAGACTTTAAATTGAGCAGCTTATATATTGCTTATAAAATGGTGTGCCCCACAGCTTCACAGGACTATGCTACAGTTGAACTCAAAGTAGGATCCTGCTGTTAACCTGAAGATTTTTACAGTTTTCAGCAAATCTTGGATCATATTGCTGAGTTCCACAGTTGCTATCTGCTGTGTGTCTGGCACTGGGCTCTCCACTATTGAATAGAATAGTCAACACTCAAGTGAAGGCTGAAACTTCACCTCTCTTTTTATGCTGCTTTTTTTTTTTTTTTTTTTTTTTAAGCCAAGTGAGCAAGAAGAAAAGTGAGAGATAATGCTTCAGTGAGAAAGGACAGGTGCTCGGTAGAGTTGAGCTGCTAAGTTACAGCCTAGGGAAAAAGACATGGGAACCACTGTACTATTCTCTTGAAAATTTGGCCCAGTAAGCTGCTACATCCAGTTCAACTAACAAAACCCTGTATACCACAGAGAAGAATAAAGAAAACCAAACTGACAAACATCCTTCTTTTATTTAAGACCAAACTGCAGCTGGAATACCCAGTACAGTTCTGCTTACTACACTTCAAGAAAGATCTGAAAGCGGAAAAAGAACCAAAGAAGGGCAGTTCAAGCGACCAAAGGGTGGGTGGAAGGTGCTGCAGTATGAATACTGTACGAATATTTTGACTCTGGTCTGAAAATAACAGAATTATCGAAACTACATGGAAATAATTGAAGTCCCTTCAAGTTTGAAAGTAAGCATTTTAGGACAAATAAAAGGAAATTCAACTTTGTACTTGTGGAAACTAACCCCTAAAGATGAATAGGTTTATATTGACTCATGGGTAGCAAATCCATGATAAGCTGTTGGGACCTAGGATGTCTGAGTATCAAGGAAGACAGCCATAGCCTCTAACAGTGCCTGTACTGGTCTGTCTCAAACTGAATCAGATGGGAAAAGGTATGGTCCAATATAAACTTTTTCTTGGTTGTCTTCTTGAAAATCAGTTCCATTTATGCCATTATTGGCAGGCCTTGGCTTTGTTTATTCCAGTGCCAGTATTTTCTGCTTAACTTTTATTGGCATCTGAGTTTATCTGTATACCATATGCAGTTTACATCTTCAACCACTCTTCCCAAGTTAATTCCACTTATACTTGACATCTTACCTGAGGGCGCCCATTTCGTCTCACCTCTTGCTTGAACCCTTACTGTGGGCAGAACATTATACTGGATAATTGGAGAGAATAGATAATTTAGTAAATGTCTCCTGCACACAATCTAGTGAATCATTATAATATGGCCTCATTTTGCTTGAGGTGTATTACGACAATTATTTCATACCATTCATATCCTAATGTAATCACAAGACCCAGTCTACTATCAAAGATAAGTAATTTTTTGATTGTCTGCCATTTAAAAATATTGGCATCCCAGTTCTACAAATAATGAAAAAATTTATCTGTGATAAACTGACTTACTGTGACTATATTTAAGTAGTATTAATTAGTTACCTCTGCCTCAGTCAAATAATAGAAGATAGTCCCCCAAATCAGTAACTTTGCATTAAAGCAGACCCTGGGTGCTATAATTATTTAGAGGCAGACAGCTATCATCCCAATGGATTTAGTATCTTCTGTAATTGAAAAAGTTCACCAAATTACTTTTTAATCTACATGTACATTTTATAAGGGACATATTCTGTGTATAGTGAATAAATAACTTTTATAGTGTCACAAAATGTTTTTGCATTCCTTAGTTACTTATTAGGATATGAAGCTTGTTAACCATACATTGATTCCATCACATGAATTTCGTTGTATTTTTGTCACATTTTAAATTATGTGAAAATCTGCAACCAGTATAAGCCTTTATAACACTTTTTTAAATGTAGTAAAGTACACATAAATGAAGGGAGGTACAATGAAGGTTATTTGTATCTGTATTAAATTTCAGCCTGCCCAAAATCACACAGGCTGAAGGTACAAGATTATAGTTCATAAATTGACTTAATTTTTTTTTATTTGGAATCAAGTTGGAAATGTTTTTTTCAAGGGGACAATAAAATCGATACAACTGAATTTAGAGCTTATTTCAAGTAAAATTAAAAGCTTTTGTTACAAGATGTATTTTATTTTATACCTTTACATAATTATTAGCCTTGGTTTTTACAGGTAAAGTTCCATGGGGTTTATTTTCTAAGCAGTATTTGTGTGGTTGATAGATATTTTGCCCTCTACCTCTCTCCATTTCCTTTCAAATTGAGGCTAAAGCCTTCCAGCGGAGAGAATTGAATTGCATATTCAGTTGTTTGGGGTTTTTGTTTTTTAGTTTTATGTACTGCCAACATTTACTGCTTGGGTTTCATTTAGTTGGAAAATACCTTGTTCACTTACAAGCACAACCCCACAAGTGTTGAGAGCTAAGACTAAAGTTTGGGTCGTTTTTGGAGACAGGGACAGGGTCTCCCTGTAGCCCCACCCAGCTGGCTAATGTAGATCAGGCTGGAGATCAGAGAACCGCCGCCTTCTGCCTCTCAGGTGCAGTGGTTAAAGGCATGTGTCACCCCGCCTAGCCTGAGAGCTGAGTTTTAAATGTGGTAAATCAGAAAGGCCCGTGTGTTTCTGGCAGCCATTACAGTGAATTGTTTTAGTCTGTCTGCTGTGGCTTCTGTGTATATTAAAGGGTATCAGTATTATCAAGCATTTACTGTGCCAAGCTGGATGCTTCAGATAGTCCTATTTAACCCTAAAATCACTCCTGGAAATGGGAACTTAACACCATTTTATAAATGAGAAAGTAGGCTTTTGTGGAATACCTACTGTCGGACAGGCATTTTTGCATACATTCGTTCCTCATTGTTAACAATGGATTCCTTTTCTGAATGAGTAAAGATCTCAAGCTCTTGTAGTTCACCAAGTCTAATGGCCTGGCTTCCCAAATTTCAATTTCTTGTTGTATTGCTTTTTCACCTTGTTCCGACTTAAGAGTATGAAGTAATGGGCTGTGACTTGAACGATAGTCAGAAATCAGTGTCATTCAAACCTTTAAAGGTCCCAAGGAGTGAAACATTCTCAATTTCCAGTAATGACTTAATAGGTGAAGCAAACAGCTTATCTTCAACTATTAACTTTTGAGAAGACATTCTGCTAGTCATTATGGGAAAAAGACTTTGTCTTTGGGTCTTTTCCTCTAACAGTGTTATATTTATCTATTTGTAAAGCAGGTCACCATTCACCCTTGTGATAAAAGTGGAGATTTTTCTTTGGTATAAAAAGTGAGGCATGTAAATTTATTTCATTGATAATTAACAGTAGTTTGTAAAGAAGTAAAGGCCTTTGTAATCTAGTCCTTTGCAGATCACATTTCTTTGAATGCTGGAGAGTGAAATAATAAAACTGGTCTAGGAGCTAAAAAAAATAAATCTTGTTTTTTTTTTTTTTTTTTAAAGATTTTGCTGAACCTTACAGACATGACTACTACAATAGTCATTTTTGTTTCTGCAACAGACTTTAGAGATATACTCTTTGGCTTAAATAACTATGAAAATGTGTCGTGTCTCCCCCCTTCCTCGAAAACCACTAGGAAGCTGCAAAACTTACCAGAACCCTTTGAGCTCACGTATACACACTTTGTACTTACTGAGTTGTAAGGTTATGGTCATGGAGTCTGTCATACTACACACTATACTGTAAACATGTGTAGTTATGACCTGTTGAAAGCTCACGACTACCTTCAGCAGCCCTAACCAATAGAATAGGTTCTCTCTACTGCTTTCATGTTCCCATACTTTGACAACTAGCAGACTTCATCAGTACCTCTTTTCCTTGCTATTCTGACATTATGTCTCAAATTTGCACTTTCTGCTTCCTGAGTAATGAATGAGATTGTAGGTGTGAATTACAGTGCCCAGCTTTGAGAGGTCTGTATCATTGACCCCTTTATTCACGCTATATGCACATTTCTTTCTTCCCTCCATTCAACTAATCAGTTCCCAAACTAGAAATCTAATTATATTGCTGTATTTAATGTGTATACCAAAAATTAATGTATATCCTGTGGTACAAAGAATTTGACATCATTTGCCTTGTTCATGGAAATTGCACTGGGAACAAAACCTCCTAAATATTTCCTGCCATTTGCATGAATGAGAAAGTACGGCTTTCCTGGAGCTGTTAGGGTTACTAATTTAAGCTGCCCTCACTTCAGAAATCTATCCACAGGGTTTTGCTTTCCTTCCAAAGGTCTTGTAGAACTAAGAATTTTTGCCAATTTAAGTTCTTTTCATGAAGTAGGAAAAACAGTTTGGTTGGGGGGGAGTGTCTTACTATTAACTGCAGGAAAAGAAGTTACAGCTAAAGTAACTGCATCACTATCAAAACAGCAAATTAGTAGCCTCTTCAAGCCAACAGTTCTATCACAAGATTAGGCAGCCATAAGTTATTTAAATAAAAACAAACTACTGAGGGGGTAAATTTTTATTTCATGTTCCAAATTAAGATTATGTGCTTTAAGACTACATATTTGTCCTTGAGGATATTCAGTGTTTAATTCGGCCAGTATCTCATCTGAACTTATTTGAAGAAATGGAGCTATTTTGCTTGTAACAATGAAAAATAACTTGTTATAATAAATCTTTGGGTTTAAAAGATGGGGGGAGCAGGAGCCTTGTGCTGCATTTTACATCT
The DNA here is from genome assembly GCF_000622305.1 of Nannospalax galili. Lineage (NCBI taxonomy): Eukaryota > Metazoa > Chordata > Mammalia > Rodentia > Spalacidae > Nannospalax > Nannospalax galili. Next base: position 1,927,455 of record NW_008351649.1, on the reverse strand, counting down.
CTCAAAAATAGGAAATGTTTAATGCAGACAATATCTTTTTGGTTATAAAACTTACAATAATAAGATTTACTTTGAAGTATAATGTACAATCAAATCAGTTACACACTGACACTTAAACATGGGGGCAGTCTTTAAAATCAACTGGGGACTGTAGTGTAAAAACAGTTCATGGTCTTACATTCATCAAATTCATATTAAAAATAGTCTATTTCATAGGACAAAGGCCAAGAAAACTTTACATATGTTACAAGCTTATTACATAATTTACATGGCTCTTCTTCCCTAGGTACTTAGATTTTTCACATCATAAAGCTCCCTGGTTCTAGCAAGCTTTGTAGGGATGAGACCAGATCACCCAAAATAGCTCGTGCAATACAAAATTTCCTTCTGAAAGCTATTCAGTGACCTCCAACACTATTTCTGCTTCTGAAAAAGTATTGGTGCATCTGGTCTGTGAAATGCCTATCTACTGCTTTTAAGAAATGACCACTGCACCTCATTCTAGTAAGTCCCAACTGCCCTTTATACATTCACCACTACAATTTATTAAGATGCAACCATTAAGAAAACTTCCTGCCGGGTGTGGTGGTGCCCACCTTTAATCCCAGCACTTGGGAAGCAGAGGCAGGCAGATCTTTGTGAATTCAAGGCCAGCCTGGTCTACATAGTGAGTTCCAGGACAGCTGGGGCTACAAGGAGACCCTGTCTCAAAAAAAAGACCCCCCCCCCAAAAAAATTTCCCGTGTTTTGGCAGTAGATTAATGGTTGTTATAGTCTCCCTAGAACATTTAACTGAAATATCCACTTGTTTTCCTTTGTATATCTGAACTGACACCTGTCACCCAATTCACTGCAGATAAGTCTATTAACATTAAACCAATGAATCTTAAAATTCTTCCGAGACAATAGAAAAGATTACCATTTCTCACCATGTAAACCTGAATTTAGTTAGCAACTCCATCGAGTACAATTGTTTAGTTATTCTAAGTTGCACGGACACTATTACATCACAGTGCAGAGCACATAATAGCTGATTATATCTGTAAATTAGCAATTTTACACAATTCCCTAATGAATTTCAGACCAACTGGTGGCTATATGTAAACATGACTGAATTTAAACATTACTACTTCATCTTATACCTGTACTTTAAGTAGAGTTTTAAGTTGAAATGTCATTATTTCCTTATCGGAAGGATTAAAGGAAACAGGAACCCAGTGACTTGGTGGCTTGGGGAGAACACTTGGGGATGGCGGCTCACTAAATTTGGCTCCAGCATAGTTCTGATTAGCTTGAGATTTAAAAAGCAAGCTGGGACTTGATAAGCTAGTATTCCAGTTTGGGTTATTTGAAAAGTTTTTGTTCTTTCCCCCATTTTGCATGGCCTGCCATGCAGCTGTTGAGTTATAACCATGTCCTCTTTCTTTTTTCTTGTGAACAACAACCTTCATCTGGGAATTCTGATCCTTGTTCTTCTGTCTAGTCAGCTGTTGTTGGTTCTTACTAACATTTCTAGATTGAGGGGTTGGAATGTTATACCTCTCTCCACCACCCATCTTCAGCTTTTTTGTCACCTGTAAGTAAACACAGTAAAATTTCAATTAACAGATTTTTCTCTAGCTCCAACACAAATCTTGGCAAAAGAACTAAAATACGGCCCTATTCAACCTCTTTGCCACCAAAATTTTTGTTTTAACTTGGGACCTCAAGCTAGCATCTAGGGACAAAGAACTCTACCACTGAGCCCCTTGTTTGGAGCTTTGAGATAGGATCTCACCAAACTGTCTTGAACTTTGTATATCCTCCTTACTCTAAATCACCTGGGTTTAGGTCTGTCCCTTCTGGCTGTCTACCTCAAAAACATGTATACAGCCTGTATTACCTTCCCTAAGACCCCACAAACCTGGATGCAGTCGTGTCTGGATCTCTATTCTAGCCTGCCACGCAGTCCTACTCCAGCCTCTAGAGCTGGGATCACAGGCATCCACCACTACCAGGAACAGCTGCAATCCTGTATGAGTGGTTTAAGCTGGCTCCACCATAAAATCTTCGCAGCACTAAAATGCACATTTTTATACCTTTCCGTCTGCTTTTCAGATCGCAGGGTTTGCACTGCTTGTCCTCTTCCCTGTTGCCAAGCCCAGGATAATAGATGTTGCCTTCTGCCAGACCCTTTCCTTTGTCTCAGTGCAGTTTTCATGAGCCAATCTGCCGAGTTCAGCCGAGGAGCTGAGGCCAACATCTGAGTCTCCTCAGCACACAAATTCGAAAAAAGTCCTAGCTACAAAAGCAAACATTACTTTAAAACCACAGGAGAGAAAGTTCGTTTAGAATTGCTACAGTAGATGATTCCCATACGGCTGCTCCTTGAAGGTTTCTAGAAAATTCTAGGCATCCGAACATGGCTTGCTCTGACCTTGTTAACTGCTAACTTAAAACTCCTGAGGATTTTTGGTTTTTTTTTGGAAGGCCTGTCTGCAAATCTTAAAGAGTTTTTGTTTTTTTCTTGGGATGACCCTGGAGCCCCAGCTGGCCTGGAACTTGCTATGTAGACCAGGCTGGCCTCAACCTCAGAGATCTGCCTGCCTCTGCCTCCTAGTGCTGAGTACAAGTTGTTTAAGTCGAACAAAGAAAGTTCGCATCTGTAACCACATCAAATCGGCTTATCCACACCTTTCCTAAAAAGCGTGTTTTTGAAGTATCGGAATTTTCCACTTGCGACCTCACCCAGCACCACCGCCCCAAGCGGCCTTCCGGGCTCTGCGCTGGGCCTCCCAGGCAGGACCCCTCCTGGCTTCACCCGCCACCTGACGTTTCTAAACCAGCGTCGCGGTTTCCCCTGATCGCAAAGACACTACGTTCCCAAGCACTTCCCGAGGCGGGCATAGGGTGCGGACTCGCGGCTGTGTGCAGTGGCGGGTCCCGGGTGTCCTGCCCGCGCCCGCCCATAGGGACGGGGCCCAACATGGCCGCGCGCCACACTCACAGACCTCGAGCTCCGACCGCTGCTACCCCGAAGTCCAAGCCTGCCTCCCTTTTCAGGGAGAGACGACGCGCGGAGCCCACACAGCCACAAGCACCAGCCAGCCGCCGACCTCTCCAGCGTCCCGGACCCAGCGCTCGGCCTCTACCGACAAAATGGAGGCTGTAGCGGGAGCGGAAGAGGGGCCGGAGGCCCCGCGGCCAATCAGCGCGCGGCGGCTCGGGCTGCGGCCAATGGGACGCGTACCACCGCCTGTTGCTGGGGAAGGCGGGGAGGTGGTGGTTGTCAAGGGTTTGAAATCCTACTAAGGAGCATGTCGGGAATAACTGCCGGCCGCCCGGCCTCCCTGGGTCCGAACCGGGGCTGCGCTCCAAGGACGCGGTGCGCCGCTCCCGGGGGACCTGCCCTAGAGTGCGGGCACTTTTCACTGGTGGGAAATAGTTGCCCCCCGGGGGCTAGGCCCCTCGCGGTCTTCCGTCTTGTTTCCGGAGCCTCTGACCTAGAGCCTCAGACTTCTGCACAAGCTCCCCTTGTTTGGGTTTTCGGAGACAGGGTCTCCTGTGGCCTTCCGGTCTAGAATTAGACCCTTGTCTCACCCGTCACCACCCCACCACACACACCCCCAAGCTCCCCAAGAAGCTGCTTTCTCTAAACGCCGCACCTCGAGCATTCGATGTGCACGGTTCATTTGCTGAGCAAAGAGGGCTGGCTTTACTAATAAGCCTTTTCAAACCCATTTTGTAAGTGGGGGAAAGGGGGGGGGGGAATACTGCTCAGGGATACCAGCAAGGTTCAGGGAAGGAAGAAGGGCAACTTCTTCGTAGTGAATATTAAGTACCCAAAGCCAACGTTTTAAAGGTGGACACTAATTTCTATAATTCTGGGGGTAAATGATCCATATGAATCAGTTTATTCCAAGTGCCTTGGCTCATGCCTATAATCCCAGCATCTCGAGTTTGAGGTTAGCCTGGGCTGCATAGCAGGACCCTGTCTTAATAACACTTCCTAAAAAGGAATAAAATCGTGACTTTGTTGTATTTTTGAGACAGGGTCTCTGGAACTCATTAAAACTGAAACTTCCTGATACTTGAGAGCCTCCTGAGTTCCTTGAGATTACAAATATGCACCACTCCCTCAATTATTTTTATTTATTTTTATTAATTTATTTTATTATATATTTATTTATTTATTTGAGACAGGGTCTACCCGTAGCCCTAGCTCGCCTAGAACTTTCGATGTAGAACAGGCCGGCCTTGAGCTGCCTCTGCCTCCTGAGTGCCAGAATTAAAGGCCACCACACCCAACTGGTGGGTGCTATTTTGGTTTTAAGAATCTGGGTCTCAGCCAGGTGTGGTGGTGCAGGCCTTTAATCCCAGCACTTGGGAGGCAGAGGCAAGTGGATCTGTGAGTTCAAGGCCAGCCCTGTCTACATAGCAAGTTCTAGGCCGGTTGGGACTACAGGGTCCCTGCCTCAAAAAGCAGGCTGTTACATTGAGATTCTAGAAACACTCAGGCGCTTGTGCTCTATCTACAGTGTCTGTCCTCTGACACCTAAAGGATATTTGACCTAAAGCAAACACAGACCCACTGTTGTTGGGTTTGCCAGGAGGCTCGGGGAACATCTGGTTGGACTGGATTCTCTGCCACAGGTCAGAGTCAGATTGCCCTGAGAACACTGTTCAGGCTTTCACCATGTCCCTGTCTTCCAGCATCCTCACAACTCTAGTCTCATTCATTACTATCTACCAAGGGTCCACAACAGCTTAGAACTGGGGACCAGCTGTTAAAAAGAATACCTCTGGACAGCTAACATATCCTCTGCTTGCCCCATGCTGATCTTTAAAATCAGTTCCACCAATGCAACCCAAGAAAAATGTTGATTCTGGGTATGGTGGCGCATGCCTTTAATTCCAGCACTCAGGAGGCACAGGCAGGTGGATCTCTTGAGATCAAGGCCAACCTGATCTACATAGCAAGTTCCAGGCCAGCTGGGACTACACAGAGATACGGGAGAAACTGTCTCAAAAAGAGGGCAGGAGCAGAGGGGGGTGATATATTGATGTAAACAGCTTTCAATGTAGCTCACTGACACTGGGAGCCCAATGCATGGATGTTTGCTATAAAACATTTATTTAGCCAAGATTTATTGTTTGGAAAGAAGGCCCAAAGCTGTTCCCTTTACTATTTATCAGACACTGAAGTCTGTGGAGATTTGGCCTCTCAGTTCTGCAACATCAGAAACAGGCAGTGCCAACCACTACAGACATAAAAATCAACCTGTGCATTTCTGGAGAATTAGAAGTTAGCCTGCTACTAAGGAGGTGCAGCTGAAATTTTTTCACGGGAGAATTTTTAATTATATACCAAATCAACAAAAGTAGGCTGGACTTGGGGTAGTGTTTACTGTGATGCATGAGGACTACATGGGCACATACACACACAAATAATAAAAGTTAGGTGGAAAGCCATTGAAGACGCCCAGTGTCAATGTCTGGCCTCAATAGGCACATGCGTGCATATGCACCCACACACATATGCCCCCACATACATGCCATACACTGTTTTGTGTGTATTCCCTACCTAATCTAAGAAACAGGATGGAAAGGAAGTGTTTCTGAAAGTCCACCTTTGGACAACAGACAAGTGGCAGGCTGAGGCTTGTGGCAGCCATGGGGCCAGGAGCAATCAGTGACCCAGAGAGCAAGACCTTTACAATAAGCCTCTAGTACACTAACTGGCTTATAGGCTCATTCAGTTAAGGTTGGTTTGATCTGTTCAATCTCATCCATGAATTCAGTGTCTGTTTGGATATTGTTGGCCTGTGGATTGATGGCTTGCTTCAGTCAGAAGCAAGTCCATGACACCTGCCAAAAGAGTACTGGGGAGCACCTGGCCTGTGTTCAGTGCTTCAGGGCTCTGATCTTGTTGCCAAACTGGTATCAAAATACACACCCTTCCCCACACCATGCATTTGTTTCCTGGGGAAGCATCTGGGGCAGGTTCACACATGCTCATACATTCTGGAGAACTTGCAAATCTATTACCAGCCACGACAGTCATTTCTGTCTAGTTACTGAATGGGGCACAGGAAGTGAGTGGGAAACTCCCACACCTATTGTGACGCTGAGGGAAGAGTTCAGCCTTCAAAACCTAAAAGGCCTGTAATGCCAGAACTACCTCAAACCACAACCACAGTCTTGGGGGATGGGCCCACCAGTATTCCAGTCCAGCTGATTCCAGTGTCTCATACCAGTTGCCAGTCACTGTTCTGAGTTTTTCTAAGGGCAGTACCTTTTCATGAAGCTGTGTGTATGAAGGAATCCACATTTCCTGTGTAGTTCTCAACAAAATGAGAAAGCAGTTCCTGAATACCCCGCGTTAATTAGTTTGAGTTTGGTAGTAGTAGTCATGGGGATGTGGGAGGGGGTAGTACTGCGTTGTTTCTTGAGATAGTCTCTTGTATCTTACGAGATGGTATCATGTACCTGGCCTCAAACTTGCTATATTGCTGAGGATGACCTTGAACTCCTGATCCCAAGGGCTGGGATTATATATGTGCACCACCATACCTGAACTAGTTTTATTTACACTTTTGAAGACATCAATATGTTGTGAATATGTTTCCATGTATATACAAGCATATATATATAATTATTAAAAGACTTGTTATGACCATATATCATTAATTTTACTATCCGCCACTGTTTATGAATTTTTGCTTTATATGCTCAGCTTGATTTCCTTAGAAATTTTTATTTCCTTAAATAAATTTCCCTTAAATTTCTAGGTATGAACTTATTAGGTCATGAGATAAACAGGCCTTGGAAGGCAGAGGCAGGCAGATCTCTATAAGGCCAGCCTGGTCTTCATAGTGAGTTCCAGGTCAGCTGGGTCTATAGGGAGACCCTACCTCAAAAATAAAAAAAGAGGAAGGAAGGAAGGAAGGAAGGAAGGAAGGAAGGAAGGAAGGAAGGAAGGAAGGAAGGAAGGAAGGAAGGAAGGAAGGAAGGAAGGAAGGAAGGAAGGAAGGAAGGAAGGAAAAAAGGAAGGAAGGAAGGAAGGAAGGAAGGAAAGAAAAGAAAAGAAAAGAAATTACTTTTCCAGGAAGGAAGGAAGAAAGAAAGAAAAAAAAAAAAGAAATTACGTTTCCAGGTACTGGAGGAACGGCTCAGACAGTAAAATGCTCTCCACACACACAAGCATGAAGTCCTGAGTTCAGATCTCCAGCACTCACATAAAAAATTGGGCTCTGCTACAAGTGTCTGTAACCCCAGCACTGGAGTGGGTGAGGGCGGAGACAGGCGGATCCCTGGAGCTCACTGACCAGCCAGCCTAGACAATTGGTGTGCTCCAGGTTCAGAGAGCTGGGAAAATAAGATGAAGATCGATTGAGGAAGACAGTGTTGACCACTGGCCTCCACAAGCATTCACATACATATACACAGGTGAACATGTACACACACACACACACACACACACACACCCAAATAAGAAAAATGGAGCCATGTAAGCCCACCAGCAGAGTACAAGACAAGACCCAGCTTCTAACTAGAAATGCTGTCTTCCTTCCTGTTACTTGTGGTTGCTTCCCTGACCTTGGATGTAAGGGGAACTAGGAATTTATCTAAAAGGTAAATAGGGACTGGAAAGAGATGGCTCAGCACTTAAGAGCACTGGCTGCTTTTGCAGAGGACCCTGGTTCAGCACCCACATGGCAGCTAACAACCATCCTAACTTCAGTTCCAGGGGATCCAACACTCTCTTCTGACCTCCGTGGGCATTGCATGACATGGGTGCACTTACCTACATGCTGGCATTACACTCATCCACATAAAATGAATAAAATATTTTTTTAAAAGAAAAGGTAAAGCTGGGTGTGGTGGCACACTTCTGTAATCAATCCCAGCACTCAGGAGGTAGAGGCAGGCAGATCTCTATGAGTTCAAGGCCAGCCTGACCTACATAGCAAGTTCTGGGCCAGCTGGGGCTACAGGGAGACCTTGTCTCCAAAAGACCAAAGTATATATGGCCCTTTTACATAATGTGCCTGTGGGACAGCTCTTTCTTCAGGAAAATATGGAGCTATAAAGTCTCCTTATTCATCACAAAGGATAGCTTCCATAGCTGTCAGTGTGTCAGTTGAGCTACAAACATCTGGAATTTTCCACTGACTCAGACAGGCCAATACTTGTCTTCTGGCTCATTGCTTTGGTTCAAGAAGAGACTGTGAGTTAAGCTCCTGTGCACAAAGACTCTATACTTTACCATAACAGAAAAAAATAAACAAATTACATCGTTTTAATGATGATAACAGCTTGGTCTGTTGACATGATAGTATGAACAGCAGGCAATAATGGAACCAGAAACTTCTAAATTTATTATTTTCTGTGTATGAATGCTTTGTCTGCATAGATATAAGTGCACCCATGTCAATGCAAGGCCCATGGAGGCCAGAAGAGGGAGTCAGAAGGAGTCTAGTCAACTGGACTTACAGACAGTTGTTAGCTACCATGTGGGTTCTGCGAACCAAACCTGAGTCTTCTGCAGAGCAGCCAGTGTGCTCTTAACCACTGAACCATCTCTCTGGCCCCAGATTTTTGCATCATCTCTTTGCCTTTATCTAGTATGTCTTTCTTTTGTTTTATTATAGGTGTTACTTATGCAATTACTGATGTGATTTTTGCATATTACAAATGTACTAATTTTTTTAAAATTATACATTACCTGCATGTATGTAAGTGCACCCGTGTCATGCATGCAATGCCCATGCAGGTCAGAGACCATGAGCTGAGTGTAGCAAATACCACAGGCTACAGGTAAGGAAACAGGGCTTGCTGGAGCTCTGGAGCTCCCCCAGAGCCAGTGCTGTGTGAATGACCCATGAAGAATCAGAACTCATGACCTGTCCCAGCTCTCTAGGTCACTTCTATTTTCGGAAGTGCCTTTCTCTTCTTTAATAAATGGCCTGTATTTCTGTCATTATTCTTGTGCAATTGTTTGTCCTGTGACTCAAGAACCTGAAAATCTCAGAGGGTACCCACCTGGACTCTAATCCACGTGTATAACAGTCTCATTATGTAGCCCAAGCTGGCCTCAAATTCTTAGGGATCCTCCTGTCTTGGAGCTCTGGAGTCCTGAGGTTATAGGTATGAGCCACCATACACAGCTTTCCCCCCCGCCAATGGACACTGGTGGTAAATATTGGGAAGGCCTTTAATATGAGAAAGCAAATGCAGCCCTCAACCCAAGTATTTCTAGGCACTTGTCACAGTCAGAGGAAGAATCAGAAACTAGAGCTGGTGAAATGGCTCAGTAGGTAAAAGTGCGGAACTATGTAGACCAGGCTGGACTTGAACTCACAGAGATCCGCCTGCCTCTGCCTCCCAAGTGCTGGGACTACAGGCGTGCATCACCACACCTGGCATAAGTGTAATTTTTAAAACTATATTTTTAATTTTTTTTTACTTTTTTATGTGTATAAATGTTTGCATGTATGTGAGTGCACCACATGAATGCAGTGCTTGAGGAGGCCAGAAGAGGACATTTGATCCCCTTTAATTGGAGTTATAGATG
>NW_008351649.1:1886866-1917885 GCF_000622305.1 Nannospalax galili | reverse complement strand
AGCCGGTGCTTGTGCTGGAGAGCTGGTTTCCCCCAAATTCCAACACGGAGGAAGTTTCGTGATGTTTGTATAGTAACAGAATAATGAAAGTAATAAATCAAGACACTTTTTAAAAATATTTTATTTATTATTTCTATTTTATGTGTATGAGCATATTGCCAGCATGTATGTGATTGCACCCATGATCAAGACACTTTTCAAATACATTGGTGGAAACATTAAGTAGGCAGATACAGCAAAGTAGGGAAACCTTTGCCATAGGCCACAGATGCTATCTGATGACACTCCGTTTTTGGTTGGTTGGAAACTATTGCTATATTTGCACATTCCAAAGGATTTACCTAATGGTCACAAAGAGGTTAGGTCAGGTACAGAGGAAGGCAGTAAATAGCTATTAATGGCACTAACAATGGCCCCAAATAATTTGACTCCAGACTCACAACATTCCAAACTCTCCACATCCATTGAACTTCTAATTAATTAATCAGCCTTGCAGAAGGTTCAATGGGAGGTTCAACTTCTTTCTGGGAATCTTTGTTCACAGACAGAATTTAAAAGAGAGTGGATTACTCATGAGCTAAGGTGGGGAAAACACAGGGAACTTCAGGAATGGGTTGAGATTTTTCTGGAATATGATGTACTCCCCCTTTCTGTCCTTATATGGAGTTTTCAGAGATGTGGCATGGCAGTCAGATGCATGATGGGAACAGATGGTTTTGCAAGACAATGATGAGATGCTATTGTAGTGAAGCAAAGGATGGTTAGTGGTCATCTCAGTCTGCATGTTGGTCCCAACCAATTTTGGGTGGCCTTGTATCTTCATTGTTTGAATGGTCACTTGATGTATTGCTGTAAGAGGCTCTGAGTCTGCATTAGCCTCTAGCCACTATGTGGTTGTCCTCTTTTTTTCTCCTCTCTATGCCTGTTGTGATGATTAATGTTTATTTTCAACTTGACAGAATCTAGAATTACCTGGGAGATTAGCCTCTGAGCATGCCTATGGGGAATTATCTTGATTGCATTAATTGATGTGGAAAGACCTATCTTAATTGTGAGTTTAGATCCATGTTCTAACAGTGAGCAGGACCATTCCCTGGGCAGGGAATCCTGTGTTGGAAATAAAATCTGGAGTTCAAGGAACATGTGGACAAATTCGAAGTAACTTGGCAAGATGGCATTTATTTTGTAAAAGGGTGTGTTGCTTCATTCACATAGCAAGAAAGCACACAGAACAGGAAATTTGATAGATTTTATCCTAAGGAAAGAGTACAGTATCATTTTCCCATGGACTGGGGTGTGACCTCAGTCTTTCACCGTTGGCTGGCTTTTAAAAATTTGGTTAGCTAGATATGTGACGCATGCCTTAATTCCAGCACTTGGAAGCAGAGGCAAGCAGATCTCTGTGAGTTCAAGACCAGCCTGGTCTAAGGGAGTTCCAGGTCAGTTAGGGATACAAGGAGACCCTGCCTCAGAAAAACCAAAAACAAAACAAAAGACAAGGTGAGAGGTACAAAGGAAATGAAGGAAATGGGAAGGGATTGGCTGTCACAGGCCATAGCTCCAAGAATGCAGCAGGGCCTGGGAGGAAGAGGAGGCAGGAGAGGAGGAGAAGGAGGAAGAGGAGGAAGTTTACAAGGTGGTGAGATCACAACCTAGCATTACAAAGCTTACATTCCTGTGATCATTTTTTAGATAGAAAATATTTGAATTTTCTGATCCTTTCCCTACCTGGACCATGCAAAAGGAACGCAGCAAGCTGAGCACTAGCACTCGTGCATCACTGTCTGCTTCCTGACTCTGGATGCAACGTGACCAGCTGCTTCAAGCTCCTTCTGCCTTAACTTCCTCTCCATGCTGGACTGTTCCCCTAAACTGGGAGCCAGAACAAACCCTTTCTCCCTTGAGTTGCTTTGCTGAGATATGTTATCACAATAGCAGAAAAGAAACAAGACACCACCTCAGTGTCATTACCTTGTCCAGGCTGACCTCAAACCCCTGGGCTCAAGGGATCCTTCCTCCTTCCTCTTCACAGTAGCTGGACTACAGACACATGCTATTGCACCAGGCTCTCATAGCAAATCCATTGTTCTTAGTCACCCAGACATAGTCTTCATAGCCCACAATGCACATAACTGGATGCTCCAAATACAGCTTGCTCTAAAGTGAGGTAGCCAAGTCCAAGCTGTCATCAGCCCACTAAACTTGCACATAAATTGTCACTGCCTATCAGGAAAGAAGTAAGGAAAAACTACAGTAGATAATAATCTCCCATATATGACATCTTTTCAAAGTATAAAAATTGCCTAAAAGGATGGCCCTGCAATGTCTTGCTCAGGGGTGTGTACTGCTGAGCAGTGAAAGCTAAGGGAGCTTCCAGAGCAGATGGCTGAGGAGGAGCACTGCCCCTACAAAGAGACTGCAGCCAAGGAACTGGAGAGAGGGATGTGGGGAAGAACCACCATCGAAGTGCCCATGAGAGAGAAGTTTTGCATAGCTGTCTGGCCAGGGAAGCAGGAAGCCATCCGATAGGAGTTCTGGCCCAGTGGTGCATGGCCCAGTGGTGCAGCAGGGGTTCATTTGAAACTGCCCCTCCCTTCCTTCTTCCCTCCCTAATCCTTTGCAGAAGAGAAGCCCTTACTCTGGTCTTAATTAGCTAACTTCAGGAGGTTGAACTCCACTGTGAGGTTCCGTCTAGACCCAAAACATCATGTCTAAACAGTCTGTTTCCAAATCCCCAACTCAGCCTGCATTCAGCAGCCAGAACAGAGAGGTGGCCACACCCCCAGGGAAACAGAATGGGAAATGTAACAGTGCACTCTAGACAGAAACCTCACTCTGAAGGTGAAAGGATAGAAATACTTTTGGAAGTATAGAAATGCTCCAAATAACAAATTTGGGGACTGGAGAGATGGCTCCACAGTTAAGAGCACTGACTGCTCTTGCAGAGGACCTGGGTTCAAGTCCCAGCACCCTTATGATGACTGACAACCCTCTGTAACTCAGCTCCAGGGAATCCAATGCCCTCTTATGGTGGCTTCAGGCATCGCACAACACAGGTACACTTACATACATGCAGGCAACACACACAAAAAAATAAAAATTAAATTAAAAATAAATTTTTTATTTATTAAGATGTGATTTGAGAGGATGTGAGTTGATGAATTGAGGACTTCAATTTTTGCCTCCTCTCAGGCCTTTCTCTGATCTTTTATTTTGTTTTACTTTTTAACTTTAATTATATTTATTATTATCATCATCATTATTATTATTACTAGTGTGTGTGTATGTGCACATGTGCTCACGCATGTGAGTACAAGCATGCATGTGCCACAGTATACATGCAGAAGTCATGTCCCTTTGGGAACTGGCTGTTTCCTTCTACTGTGGGTTCTGGGGATTGAATTCAGGTCATTAGGGTGTTGCACCAAGGGCTTTTATCCTCTGAGCCATCTCACCAGCCCTAATGATATATCTGTATACCATGGATTTCATTTTTAACATTCCATTATACTTATGTAAGGTTTGTTCCTGTCCTTTTTGGGCCTGGAGCAAGAATATGTAGACTCATGAGTCATTTGTCTAAATATTTAAGTGTAGCAAGTTCACATTTAAAATGCTATTGTAGGGTCTGGAGAGATGGCTCAGCAGTTAAGAGCATTGGCTGTTCTTGCAGAAAACCCAGGTTCTATTCCCAGCACTCACATGATGGCTAGCAACTGTCCATAACTCCAGCTCCAGGGAACCTGACACCCTCTTCTGACCTCCTCAGCCATTGCTCATCATGGGTATACTTGCATACATGCATACATGTATGAGTGTATACTCATACATACATAAAAAGAAAGCAAAAATAAAATTTTAAACTGCTATTGTAACCAGGTGTGGTGGCACATGCTTTTAATCCCAGCACTTGGGAGGCATAGGCAGGTGGATCTCTATAAGACCAAGGCCAGCCTGGTCTACATAGCAAGTTCCAGGCCAGCTACAAAGAGACCCTGTCCCAAACAAAACAAAACAAAAAGCTCTTGTAGTTGGGGTGTGACTCAGCAGTAGGTCATTTTGTGGAGCATGGGCAAGGCCCTGGATTCTATCCCTAGCATTGAAATAAATAAATCATGGGGCTGGAGAGATAGCTCAGCAGTTGGGAGCACTGGTTACTCTTTCAGAGGACCTGGGTTCAGTTCCCAGCACCCATATGGCAGAAAAAAACATCTGTAACTCCAGTCCCAGGGATCCAATGCCCTCTTCTGACCTCCATAGGCATTGCATGCACTTACATACATGCAACTAAAACACTTATACACATAAAATAAAAAATATATATATATTTGTCTCTTTGAGACAGGGTCTCCCTGTAGCCCCAGCTGTCCTGGAATTCACTGTGTAGGCCTTGAACTCTCTGCCTCCCAAGTGCTGGGACTACAGGCGTGCGCCACCACGCCTGGCTTCTATTTTTTATTTTTTAACATTTATTTTAATTTTATGTGTATTAATATATTGCTTGCATGTATATAAGTGCACCAAGGTCACAAAATACCAGTGGTGGTCAGAAGAGGGATTCCTCTGGAACTGGAGTTGGTTGTTAGCCACCATGTGGGTGCTGGGAATCAAACCCAGACCCTCTGCAAGAGCAGCCAGTGCTCTTAACCACTGAGCCAACTCTCTAGCCCATAAAATATTTTAAAAAGAAAGATCATATGTAAATAAATTTAAAAATTAATTTATGTTAAATAAACATTCTTCTGCCTTTCCACTTGAAAAATTAACATTCCTAGCCGGGCATGGTGGTACACCCCTTTAGTCCCAGCACTTGGGAGGCAGAGGCAGGCAGATCTCTGTGAGTTTGAGGCCAGCCTGATCTACATAGTGAGTGCCAGGCCAGCTGGAGCTACAGGAAGACCCTGTCTCAAAAAGACAAAAAAAAAAAAAAATGGCATACCTAATCACAAAATCAAATACCATCACCATTTGGGTGCTTTGCCTTTGCTTCAAGGTCATGGATCAAAACAGATGGAAGAGCACTTCTTTGGGGCTGGAGCAGTGTCAGGCAGAAGCCAGAATGCTGAGGACCCTGGGCTGTGCTCCTGCAGGCTAGCACCACATCCCGAGTGGCCAAGGTGCTGACATGTTCTTTTTGTGCATGGTAAACCAGAAGGCCATATCTTTTCACCTCTATGAAGCCAGATCTGCCAGAATTAAATTGATTCAAACTTCTAGCTTTTATTATTCTGTTCAGTTCAAGATAAGTGACTTCTGGGGCTGGAGAGATGGTTCAGTGGTTAAGAGCATTGGCTGCTCTTGCAGAGGACCTGGGTTAGGTTCCCAGCTAACAACCATCTTTAACTCCAGTTCCAGGGGATTTGACACCCTCTTCTGACCTCCATGGGCATTGTACAACATGGGTGCACTTCTATACATGCAGGCAATGCACTCATACACATAAATTTTTTAAATTAAATAATGTTTAAATTGCCCCTTATTTATTTGTGTGCATATGCATACACACATGCTTTCACTTTTACCTGATCAACCATGTCATCATCCCTGTTTTGTTTATTTTGGTTTTTGTTTGTTTGTTTGTTTGTTTGGGGTTTTTTTTGTGTGTCTTTTTGAGACGTAGCTCCAGCTGTCCTGGAACTCACTATGTAGACCAGGCTTGCCTTGAACTCACAGAGATCCACCTGCCTCTGCCTCCTGAGTGCTGGGATTAAAGGCATGTGCCACCACACCTGGTTTATTTTGTTTTGTTTTTGGAGACAGGGTCTCCCTATAGTCCCAGCTGACCTAGAACTCCACCTGTCTCTCTCTGCCTTCCAAGTGCTGGGATTAACTGTGTACAGCACTCTTCTCAGCTTTGTTTAATTTTTTAAAAAAACATTTATTTATTTATTTTTATTTTATGTGTATAAGCATTTTGTCTGCATGTATGTAAGTGCACCATATGTGTGCAATGCCTGCAGAAGCCAGAAGAGGGTATCAGATTCCTTAGAAGTACAAACAGTTGTGAGCTACCATGTGGGTGCTGGAAACTGAACCCGAGTCCTCTGTTAGAGAAGCCAATGGTCTTAACCACTGAGCAATCTCTCCTGTTTTTGTCCCCTGTTTTTGTTTTTGTTTTTTTGAGACAGGGTCTCATTACATAGCTCTGGCCGGCTTGCAACACACTATGTAGACCAGGCTAGTACCAAACTGATAGAGCTCCTACTGCCTCTGCCTCCTGGGTACTGGGATTAGAGGTGTGCCCCACAATGCCCAGGCCCTTTTTAGACTGTGTGTGTGTGTGTGTGTGTGTGTGTGTGTGTGTGTGTGTGTGTGTTGCTGTTGTTGTTGTTGTTGTTGTTGTTGTTGTTGTGTTTTGAGGCAGGACTCATGTGACCCAGGTACCTGAGGATGACTTTAACACCTGATCCTTCTGCCTCCACGTCCTCATAAGTGCTGGGACTATAGGCGTATGCTTTCATACTCTGCTTTTTCCTTTTTGGTTTTTTAGAGACAGGGTCTCATTCTAGCCTAGGCTGGCCTAGAACTTACTGTGTATTCCAAGCTGAGCTGAACTCTTGGCAATTCTCCTGCCTCAGCCTTAGCCTTTTCAAGTGAACTCAATAAGAATCCTCAGTGGGGTATGCTGCTGCACACCTGTGACCCCAACACTGTGGAGTCAGAGGATGATGAGTTCAAGGCTAACCTGGGATACATTGTGAGACCTTGCCTCAAAAAGCAAAACAGGGCTGAAGAGATGGCTCAGCAGGTAAAGGCACCTGCTGCCAAGCCTGACAGCCTGAGTTCAATTCCCAGGACCTACACAGTGGATGCATGCACTGTGGCATGAGGCATACACACATACATACATACATACATACATACATACATACATACACACACACAAGCAAAACAAAACTGGAGTGGTGGTGCATACCTATAATCCCAGCACTTGGGAGGTAGAGGCAGGAAGATCAGGAGTTCAAGGTCACCCTCATCTACATACCAAGTTTGAGGCCAGCCTGGGAAACATGAGGCCCTGTCTCTAAAAACAGGATGGAAGCCATGCTTGGTGGAGCAGGCATTTAATCCCAACACTCAGGAGCCAGAGGCAGGCAGATCTCTGTGAGTTTACATAGTGAGTTCCAGGCCAGCCAGGAGTACATTGTGAGACCCTCTCTCAAAAAACCAAAACCAAACCAAAATTAAAAAAAAAAAAAAAAAAAAAAAAAAAAAAAAACACGAAAATTGGCTAACGGTTGTCCATAACTCCAGGTCCAGGGAACTCCAACGCCCTTTTCTGACCTCTGTGGGCACTGCATGACACAGTTGTATCTGTCTACATGCAGGCAATATACTCATACAAATAAAATTAACACTATTTTTTGTAAAAAAAAAAAAAAAAAAAAAAAAAAAAAAAAAAAAGGTGGAAAGAGGTAGGAAATAAAGGAGGGGAAGAAGGAAGAAGAGAAAGGACCGGGGAGGTGGCAGAGTGCTTGCTCACCAGGCACAAAGCCCTGGGCTCCATTCTCAACACTGCATAACCCAGGCACGGTGGCATACTCCTGTAATCCCAGCATGTGGGAGGTAGAGGCAGGAGGATCAGAAGTTCAAGGTAATGGGTCAGTGAGATGGCTTAGCAGGTAAAGGATCTTGTCACCAGGCCTGACAACATGAGTTTGATTCCCAGGACCCAGATGGTAAAAGAACCAATTCCAACTCCCACAAGCTGTCCTCTGACCTCCACAGGGGCTCATGTGTGGGTGCATGCACACAAATACAAACACACAAATAAATAAATAAATAAATAAATAAATAAATAAATAAATAAATAAATATTTTATTTTTATTTTACGTGTCTGAGTGTAATGCCTGCATATGTGTAAGTGCACCAGTGTTGTGCAGTGCCCAAGGAGGTCAGAAAAGGGCATCAAATCCCCTGGAACTGGAGTTACAGATGTTAGCTGCCATGTGAGTGCTAGGAACCAAACCGGGGTCCTCTGCAAAAGTAGCCAGTGTTCTTAACCTCTGAGCCATCTCTCCAGTCCCATAAAGCAAAAAAAATTTTTTTTTAGTCTTTTTGAAACAGGGTCTCCCTGTAGCCCCAGCTGACCTGGAACTCCCTATGTAGACCAGGCTGGCCTCAAACTCACAGAGATCCGCCTGCTTCTGTCTCCCAAGTGCTGGGATTAAAGGCATGTCCCACCGCACCCACCTAAAGCAAAATTTTTTTAAGTTCAAGGTCATCCTGGAGCACATAATGAGTTCAAGGCTAACCTGGGCTACATGAACTCCTGCCTCAAAACAACAAAACAGGAAAATAAATCAGCAATATAATGAAATCAGCTCAGGAAACAAAAACAAAAACAAGCCTTGAACTGAACTCTCATCACACAAATATCTTCCTGCATGCATGTTGAAGGAGTGTGAAAAGTTACTGGGGTTACTATTTAGGGCTCAGCTCTAGGTTTGCAAAGCCTCAGCTGACTTCCCACAAGCAGGAGTAGCAGCCCTCTCAGAGCCAGTTAGCACTAATTGGATGAATTTGAGAAATCCTATTTTGGTTCTAAAAATTTGCTCCCCACTGTGGAAAAGGAAGGACTTGTGCACCCCCAAGAACATGCCTTTCTTCCCGTACGTGAGGGACACTCTCAGTTTTCTCCAGACTTCTGCTAGGAAGACCTCGGTTTGCGAGAAACTGCTAAATGAAATGTCACAGGCAGGAGCTTGCCAACATCAAAATCTTGCTCAAATTTCCCGAGTTTCTGGGTCAGGTCACACACAAAAGAACTTCATAAAAACAAGTTTCCACAGACCTTCTTGTCCTGAGAGTTCTGTCTCCAGTGACTGTACCTCCCTGTCCTTTCCCCTTTTCCCCCCAGGACTGTGATCCTCAGGAATGGGACAAGGAGTGTCTGATGGAATCCAGAACAATCTGTGCTGCTTTTCTCCCCGTCTGTGACCATGTTGGATAACTCTCTGGAGAGAAAATGTTAGGTTGGGTTTAAAGACCAGAGTAGGAAGTTTGCATGAGAAGTATTTTGGAATGTTGGGATCTTTTTAAATGTGTTTTTAAAGATGTTCTTGTTTTCATCATTTTTTTTTTTTTTTTGTTTTTTTGAAGCAGGGTCTCCCTGTAGCCCTAGCTGTCCTGGAACTCACTATGTAGACCAGGCTGGCCTTGAACTCACAGAGATCCGCCTGCCTCTGCCTCCCAAATGCTGGGACTACAGGCATGCGCCACCACACCCGGCTTCCATCATGTTTTTAATGAGAGGATATAATTGTGTTAAGTGGAGAGGCATCTACTCTATCCAGATGTTTTTCCTGAGTCCCAATTTGGTCCTTGGCACTGGGTGTTGGGCAGGTTTCCGAGATAAGTTAAGACATGGGCCTGGGCCAACGAGATGGTTCAGGGAGTAAAGGCACTTGTCACCAAGCCTGACAACTTGAGTTCAACCCCTGGGACCCACATGATAGAATGAGAGAGTGATTCTTCCAAGTTGTCTTCTGACCTCTACAAAAGGGCAGTGAAAATGAACATAAACATGCAAACATACACACATGCACACACACACACACACACACACACAAGCACACACACATGCACACACACATGCAAACACAAAATAAATAAACATAACTAAGAAAAAAATTAAAACATCGGGGGGCTGGAGAGATGGCTCAGTGGTTAAGAGCACTGGCTGCTCCTGGAGAAGACCTGGGTTCGAATCCCAGCACCCACATGGCAGCTAACAACCATCCCTAACTCCAGTTCCAGGGGATCTGGCACCCTCTTCTGACCTCCATGGGTATAGGTGCACTTAAATACATGCAGGCAAAACATTCATGCACATAAAATAAAAATTAACTTATAAATAAATAAAAAGACATGGACCTGGGGGCTGGAGAGATGGATTATCAGTTAAGAGCACTGACTGCTCTTTCAGAGGACCCAGGTTCTAGTCCCAGCACCACCATGGCATATAACAACCGTCTATAACTCTAGTTCCAGGGGATCCAACACCTTCCCTCCTCTGACCTCCATAGGCATTGCACGACATGGGGGCACTTACATACATGCAGGCAATACACATGTACACATTTTTTTTTAAGACATGGGCCTTAACCAGGCACAGAAGCACATATCTGTAAATCCCAGCACGAGGCTAAGGCAGGAGGATCAGAAGTTCAAGGGCTACTTCAGATATACAGTTGAGACCCTGTCTCCAAAACCAAAAAGAAGCTCCAGGCAGGTTGGTGCATGCTTTTAACTTGAGACACAGAGGCAGACAGATCTCTGTGAGATAGAGGCCAGCCTGGGCTACATAGCACATTCCAGATCAGCTAGGACTACAGGGAGACCCTATCTCAAAACCAAAAAAACAATAAAACAAAAACAAGTTCAAGGTCATCCTCAGCTACATATTGTGTGTGACTGTGGCCCTGGGTTCTAAACCCAGAACTGAGAGAGAGAGAGAGAGAGAGAGAGAGAGAGAGAGAGAGAGAGAGAGAGAGAGAGAGAGAGGAGAGAAAGAGAGGAAGGAAGGAAGGAGGAAGAAGAGGAAGAAGGAAGGGAAGGAAGTTAGTTCTCTAGGAGGAAGAGGGGGAGGGAGGAGAACTTAGACTCAAAATGCTATAGTGATGGGGCTGGAGAGATGGCTCAGTGGTTAAGAGCACTGACTCCTCTTGCAGAGGACCTGGGTTCGAGTCCCAGCACCCACATGGCAGCTACGAACCATCCTTAACTCCTGTTCCAAGAGAATCTGAAGCCCTCTTTTGATCCCTGTGACAATGCACGACACAGGTGCACTCACATACATGCAGGCATACACTCATACATATAAAATAAAAATAATAAAATATATTTTTTAAATGCTATAGTGACTTACCCAAAAAGCACACAGAAGAATAGAGAAGCCATGATCTGAACCCATTCCACAGCCTGTGCCCATTTCTTTCCCAAATTCCACTTCCAGGATCAACAAAACCTGCTGTGGCCTCTAAGGTCTTTGAATTTGAACTTGGCTAGGTTCCTTGTCTTTTGTGCCCACAGGGAAGATTGATGGCTGGGGAAAGGAATGAGGGCATTCTGGGACTAGTGGAGAGGGACCAGAAGTCCTATGCCTGCCGTGGGACTTCCACTCGTGCCCTGGAGGTTCTGGCAGCAGAGCATAGCACGGTGTGTCCTTATTGATGGGCAATAGTTATTCACACATGGCAAATTTCAGTGCCAACTCCAGGCAGCCAAGAGTGCTACCCTGGGGCACTGCACTGAGGAAGAGTATGAACAGCATCTAGGCTCCATACAAATGAGGGCCTTGATCAACTAGTTATGTCTGCTTAGATGCATACTAGGAGAGTTGACATACAAGCCTTGCATCCCACCTTAACTGCATCTCTAACTGTGCAGGTCACGGAGATACAAACACCATAGTGTTATTCACTGCGACATACTCAGCCCCTGGCACAGTGCCCAGCAGGGATTAAAGACTCAGTAAACATTTGTTGAATAAAGGGCTGAGGATGTAACTCAGTGGCAGCATGCTTGCCTAGCTTGCTTGAGCCCCTGGGTTCGATGTACACACGCATGTGCACGCACACATACACACTGTTAAGTGAATAAGACAGTTTATAGTTAAGAGGTTACATAGATCGATACATTGACTCCCAGGTGCCCCAGGCCTGGGTCTGGACTTCAGCTCTGCCACTTGCTGGCTAGTTAACAGTGGCTACGCCTCTCTGAGACTCACACACATCATTCACCCATTCATCTATTCATTTAACAAATATTAGTCAAATAAATCATACATGCCAAACACTGTTCTAGGCACCTGTGGGATAGAGAAGTGGCTGACACAGGCACAAATCCCCACTCTTGGAGTTTATATTTTAGGAAAAAGGAACAGACTGATGAGCAAATCAGTGGACTTCACAGTAGGAGCCAGGAGCGGTAGGTACTTCAGAGAAACAGTGAGTCTAGGGAACGGGATATCCTGGGTGAGGTGGGAAGAGTTTTACCTCCTGGACTTCAGACCACCTGAGGACCAAAGTCCAGGGATGGTGGACCTCTCTTACCCAAAGCACCTAGGCTCCTCTTACTGGGAAGTTCTATGACATATTTCCATATGTCATACAACATGCACATCTAAGTGTTGTCAGGATTAAATGAGAAAATGTTGTGAAAAGCAGAACTCTATGCCCAGGAGCTCCACATGTGGTGGTGCTATTACTTCCCTCTAATTTATTCACTAGACTTTCACTAAGTACTGGGATACACCCAAGAACCAGCCACTGGAGTGAAAGAGCTGCATAAACTTGAGACCCAGCTTGGCCAACTTTCACTTTTCCGGTATCCATGGACACCCTGCTGACAGGGGTTATCGCTGATGCAGTCACACAGAAAGTAGGAGTAGTTCCATTACGGAGAGGAACCTAAGACTCAAACTCATTCCAGATCGCACAGCTCAAGCAAGGCAGAGTCAGGCCTAGAGCGAGGACCTTGATCTAGTCTGTCCTCTGGTACTGCTTCCTCATCCATTCAAATGTCTGCACACCCGGTTACTTACTGATTGTTTCCTATATCCTTGTGTGTGTGTGTGTGTCTGTGTGTCTGTGTGTGTATATGTGCGTGTGTGTGTCTGTGTGTGTGTATGTGTGTGTCTGTGTCTGTGTGTATATGTGTGTATGTGTGTGTATGTGTCTGTGTGTGTATGTGTGTCTGTGTATGTGTGTGTATGTGTGTGTATGTGTATATGTGTGTGTATGTGTGTGTGTCTGTGTGTGTATGTATGTGTGTCTGTGTGTCTGTGTGTGTATGTGTGTGTGTGTCTGTGTGTGTGTATGTGTGTGTGTGTGTGTGTGTGTGTGTGTGTGCGCCTGTGTGCACATGCCAGTGGAGGACACGGGGCACCTTGTTCTCTTGAAACAGGGTCTCTCATTGAACATAGAACTTGCTACCCCATCCTTACTGCACACATACAGGCCGACTAGTTAGCAAGTCCTACTGATCTTCCTGTCTGTCCTCCACCCCCAGCACTAGGGTTACAAGTATACATAGCCATGCTCAGCTTTTATGAGGGTGCTGGGATCCAGATTCACAACTGCCTTTATCCACTGAGCCAGCTCCCCAGCCCTTCCCCACCCTTTCATGAATGCTGAAACCTGTCCTTAAAAGACACAATTATCTAAGCTGGGCCTGGTGTGTGGGCTTGTAATCTGAGCTATTCAGAAGGCTGAGACCAAAGGAATGCAAGTTCAAGATTTTGTTTGGGCTAGGACTGAATTCAAAGTCAGCCTGGGCAACTTAGTGAGAACCTATCTCAAAAAAGAAAAGAAAGGAATGGCTGGAGAGATGGCTCAGAAGTTAAGAGCACTGGCTGCTCTTGCAGAGGACCCAGGTTCTATTCCCAGCACCTACATGGAAGCTAACAACTGTCCATAGCTCCAGTTCCAAGGGATCTGACACCCTTTTCTGGCCTCTGCAGGTATTGCACACATATAGTGTACTTATGTACATACAGGCCAAACACTCATACACATAAAATAAAACCTAATAAATAAAAATATTTAGTTTTTTAAAAGGGGGTTGAAGAGATGGCTCAGTGGTTAAGAGCAATGGCTGCTCTTGCAGAGCACTGGGGGTTCAGTTCCCTCCCAGCATCCACATGGTGGCTAACAACCATCCCTAACTCTAGTTCCAAGTGATCCAATGCCCTCTTCTGGCCTCTGTGAGGTACACTTACACTTGTATGCATGAGGTAAGCCACTCATACATATAAAATAAAAATAAATACAATCAAAACAAATTATTTCTAATCTGAGCTAGCAAAATGTTTCCAAACTCACTTGCCTTGAAGCCTGCTGATCTGAATTCAATTCTGGGGACTCACATAAAGATGGAGTAAGAGCTGAGTCGGGCATGGTGGTACATGTCTTTAGTCTCAGCACTCAGGAGGCAGAGGCAGGTGGATCTCTGTGAGATCCAGCCCTAGCTGGCCTGGAACTCACTATGTAGATGAGACTTGCCTCTGCTTCCCAAGTACTGGGATTAAAGGGGTGTGCTACCATGCCACATTTTATGTGTATGAGTGTTTTGCCTCTATGTTGGTAAGTGTACCCATGCATGAAATTCCTGAGAAGGCCAGAGGAGGGTGTTCCGTCCCCTGATACTGGAGTTATGGGTGGTTGTTAGCTACCGTATGGGTGCTGGGAACTGAACCCAGGTCCTCTGCAAGAGCAGCCAATGCTCTTAGCCATTGAGCCATCTCTCCAGCCCTTCTAAGCAGGATTCTTGCCTAATATTGACCAGTGCAGAAGTGAACACTGAAGTCCAAGCCTGGTTAAAAAGTTCACTATGGTATACGTAGAAATCTTTGTCCTGAAACGCCTACAATGTAAAACCACAAAATGATTCTGTCCTCTTCCTTTTCCTAGAAGGCCTCTACAGGGCTTGTCTGACCAGCTGTGGGTCAGAAGGACAGAGCCTCTTAGTCACTAGTCACAATGGCATCTGCCCAGAGTGGACCTACAGCCACTGGCCCTGGGATTGCTTGATCACCTCTGGCCTCAACCACCCATTTCCCTTAATAATTGCATAGGGCCTTGGATTCGGTCTCGTTTTTGTTCGGGACCTCTCTCTCTCTCTCTCTCTCTCTCTCTCTCTCTCTCTCTCTCTCTCTCCCTTTCTCTACAAAAGGAAATGGCCCAGGATACCCTTAAACTCTTTTTTTCTTCTTATTTTGTGAGTGCGTGTATGGCGAGGAGGACATGAGTGCCATGGTGCACATGTGGAGATCAGAAGACAACTTTGTGGGTCCGTTCTCTCCTTTCACTTTACATGGGTTCCAGGGAGTAAACTCAGATCATCAGACTTGCACTGCAAGAGCCTTTACTTGCTGAGCCATCTCTCAGATCCTGGCCTTGAACTCTTGATTCTCCTGCTTCAGCCTCCTGAGTGCTGGGATTGTAGGCCTGTGCCACTGCCCCTGGCTGAGATGACTTCATTGAATAATAGTGTAAAGAGGGAGAAATGAGGCTCAACTCCAAATACAATAAGGACCAGAGGGGATGGAAGCCAAGAAGCTCAGTAGGGGAGCAGTGGATGGAAAATTACTAAAAGGAGACATTCGGGGTCAGGGATTCTTACTAATGGCAGATCAAAGACTTGACTGTCAAAAGTGAAGGCTAAGGGGTTTTGATCAAATATTTGGGAGATGGTGACTTAATAGGATTCTACTTTTTTCTTTTTAAATTATTTTTTTTTTTTTACTTTGTGTGTATGCATGTACTGCCTGCATGTATGTAAGTACACCGTGTTATGCAATGCCCATGAATGTCAGAAGAGGGCATCTGATCCCCTGGAACCGGAGTTGCAGACAGTTGTAACGCCTTGTGGGTGCTGGGAACTGAACTTGGGTCCTCTGCAAGAGCAACTAGTGCTCTTAACCCCTGAGCCATCTCTCCAGACCCTAATTTATTATTTATATATTTATTTTGGTCTTTTTGAGACAGGGTCTCCCTGCAGCCCCAGCTGTCCTGGAACTCACTACGTAGACCAGGCTGGCCTCAAACTCAGAGATCCGCCTGCCTCTGCCTCCCAGGTGCTGGGATTAAAAGTGTGCACCACCACGCCCGTCTAATTTATTTATTTTGAGCAGAGTGAATAAGAAAAAGTGAGAAAGAACTGCGGGAGCAGGGGCTCCCAGAGAGGAATATCTAGGATTCTTCTGTTTCTTTGTTTGTGAGAGGGTCTCACTCTGTAGCCCTGGCTGACTTCAGACTAAAGACAATCTTCCTCCTCATCCTCCCAGGACTGGAATTACAAGTATGCACCACCATGCCCACTTCTAGAACTCTTTGCTAAGATGGGACTGGACAGGATACAACCAAGGCCAAAGCCTGACTGCAGAGACAGGAATCTAACCAAAGTTTGGCCAAGGAGACATTGCCAGAGAAGCAGCTATAAGAATCTTGTTTATCTTGTGTTTATGCTGATCTGATGTTTTCTTTCCTTGTTTGTGGTTTTTGCACAGACATCCCCACCGGAAGCAATCATCTCAAGGGGTTGGTGACCCAGACATGACAAACACTGCTTTCTTGTGGCCTGATGGGAAAAGCAAACCTCCCAAGAATCCTTCAACCAGACCCTGAATGTCATGGGGGCTCAACACAGCTCAGCTGGGTTACACAGCCAGTAGATGGCAGCGTCACACAGTGAGAGGGCTGGTAAAACTGGGCCTGCAGAAGGCAGTGGACTCCTACCCAAAAAGCAAAAACCACTTGAGAGGTGGGAGGACTGCCCTGTTCTGGAGGGGCAGGAGCCACTCAGCCTGGGCCACATACCCAGGGGACTTGGAAATCCTGGAGCACCCTTATCAACCATGTGGACCTGAGGTGGGCCCAAGGTCAGCAGCACAGTCACCTGGGAACTGGCTAGGGGTGCAGACTCTTGAGGACCTCGCTAGAAGACAGATTCAGAATCTGGGTGGCACCAGCAATCTGGCAGGCCTCCTGGGTGATTCAGATAGAAGTTGAAGTTGTTTTTGGTTTGTTTTTGGTAATTTTTTTTGAAACAGGATCTCCTTGTAGCCCAGGCTGACCTGAAATTCACTATGTAGACCAGGCTGGCCTTGAACTCACAAAGATCCACCTGCCTCTGCCTCCCGAGTGCTGGGACTAAAGGCATGTGCCACCACACCCAGCTTGTATTTGTTTTTGTTGTTGTTTAATATTTTTATTTTATGTGTATGAGTGTGTTGCCTGCATGTATATAAGTGCACTTGTATCATTCAATGCCCACTAAGGCCAGAAGAGGGCATCAGATCCCCTGGAACTGGAGTTACAGATGGTTGTTAGCTGCCATGTGGGTGCTGGATTCAAACCCGGGTCCTCTGCAAGAGCAGTCAGTGCTCTTAACGATTGAGCCATCTCTCCGGTCCCAGAAGTTGAGTTTTAGAGGCCCTTTTTCTCTCTAACTACTTCCTTATTCTAGGAAAGGGGAAACTGAGACCAGACAAGGAAGTGACTTGCCACACACCAGAGGACTTGTGTCCTGGGTAATTTCTCTCTTAGCCTTGACATTGCTGCATTACTTTCTTCATTCATTCCTCCCCTCACGTGAGTATGCATTTAACCACCTTCACACACTCTGAACTGCAATACAGAGCCAGGTGTTGGAGGACCGGTCACCCTTCTTTACTTTTACCATGTGGGAGTAGGGGTGGGGGACTTTCTCAAGGCTGGGTGTCTAAGATTCAAGATTCTGGAAGCATCTGCTAGATCACCCCAGGTGTCTGTAGTTGCTTCTGTGATTCTACAGAGGCCCAAGTTAGGCCGCAGGGGCCACACCCCTGCTCTCCTGTCCTAGTTCTCTGCACCTGGGCTCTTGGACCCATTCCTCACTGTCAGTTCCTTGTTCTTGAGCTATCACCTTGTCACTCTTTATCAAAGTGAAGTCCCACCATACAGCAGTGGGTTTACTCCAAGGGGTCAGAGTCAGGTCTAGAGCAGGTTTCTCTGCCTTCATGGGAAGTGGGATGCTTAGCCGTGTTCCCAGTGCCTCTACCAACTAGATGTCAGTAGAATCCCCCCTGCCAAGTGTACTCTTCTCTGGGTAAAGACAGATAAATCACCTAATTAACACTTAGTTAACTGTTCATTTCAAATAAAAAGAGCAACTTATGGGGCTGGAGAGATGACTCAGGTTAAGAGCACTTACTGCTCTCACAGAGGACCTGGATTTGATTCCCAGCACCCACATGGTGGCTATGCACCATCCTTAACTCCAGTTCTAGGGGAATCTGATGCCATCTTCTGACCTCCGAGGCATTGCATGACACAGTGCACTCACATACGTGCAGGCAATACACTCATACACATAAAATAAAAATAATAAAATATATTTAAAAAGCAACTTATTCCTATGCTGGACATGGAACTCTCTTACCTGCTGTGGAACTACTCTACTGCTGAGCTACATCCCTAGCTCTAAATAATGTTTAGTACATGCACTTCTCAAATATGACTGTCATGTATGTATTTTCATGTGCTGAATCTGGCAACTCTACCTAGAGGGCAAAAATTTCCCTCCTGGAGAGACCCTGGCGAAAACCATTCCTCCTAAGAAGACAGAGGTAGTGATCATAGGTCAGGAAGGTGAGAACTTTATCTCATTCATTCTGTATCTGTATGGCATAGATGGTTCTAGTTAAACATTTTTTTTGTCTTTTTTGAAGCAGGGTCTCTTGTAGTCCCAGCTGTCTTGGAACTCACTATGTAGATCAGGCTGGCCTTGAACTCACAGAGATCTACCTGCCTCTGCCTCCCACGTGCTGGGACTACAGGTGTGCGCCACCACGCCTGGCTTAAACATTTTATCTAATGATGACTATAAAAATACTTTGAACTGTGTCAGGTGTAATACCTGAATATTTGTCAGAACTGGACGTTATAAACACACTTCTTGGGTTTGGGGCAATAGCACAGTCTGTGGAGTGTTTGCTATGCAATCATGAGGTCCTGAATTCAATCTTCTGACCCATGTTAAATAAATAAATAAGCCAGGCATGGTGGGGAAGTGAGACAAGGTAGGTCCCTAGGGCTCTCTGGCCAGCCAACCTAACCTAATTGGTGAACTCCAGGTCCCAGTCAGAGGTGGAGCAATCCACTTTCTGGTCCTTTCCTGGACACCGAGAGTTTTCTCTTTTGCTTAATGAATCTTCCTTACTTAAAAATAAAATCACGGCCAGGCTTGGTGGCGCATGACTTTAGTCCCAGCACTCAAGAGGCAGAGGCAAGCGGATATCTGTAAGTTCTAGGCCAGCCTTGTCTACGTAGTGAGTTCCAGGCCAGCTGGGGCTACAGGAAGACCCTGTCTCAAAAAAAAAAAAAAAAAAAAAAAGACAAAAAAATTTTAAAAAATAAAATAAAATCAGATATGATGGTACATGTCTTTAATCCCAGCACTCAAGAGGCAGAGGGAGACAGATCTCTGTGAGTTTGAGGCTAGCAAGGTCTACATAGTGAGCTCCAGGCCAGCCAGGGAAACCTTTAAAACAAATAAACAAAAAACCAAGGTGGATGTCTGACTCCTTAAGAATAATACCCCAAATTGGTTTCTTGCTACCACATGCACACACAAACACACATAATAAAATAAAATAAAATAAAATAAGATAAAATAAAAGCCAAGTCAGACCAGGCGTGGTGGTGTACACCTTAGTCCCAGCACTTGGGAGGCAGAGGCAGGCGGATCTCTGTGAGTTCAAAGCCAGCCTGGTCTACATAGTGAGTTCCAGGCCCATTGGAGCTATAGGGAGACCCTGTCTCAAAAATACCAAAAAAATAAAGCCAGGTGTGGTGATACACACCTTTCATCCCAGCACCGAGGAGGCAGAGGCAAGAAGGTCTTGTAAGTTCAAGGCTAGACTGGCCTACATAGCTAATTCCAGGCCAGCCAGGGCTATAGAGACTTTGTCTCAAAATTGATCAACCAATCAATCAATCAAAGTAAAATTTAAAAATGAAATGCACTTCCTAACAAACCAAAACTGGTTCTTTTTTTTCTACAGTTTTAATCTTTCATTTGTTTTATTAGAAATCAGCATGTCCAATAAGAAGTTGGAAAAAAAAACCCAGGTACTAACTGAAGAGAAAGGAAACCAGGAGCCAGGAAAGCCCTCAGGTACCAAGTTCTCGTATCTCACATCTTTATTTTTAGACAGAGCTCTTTTACTGTAGCCCAGCTAACCCAAAATACACTTCGTAACCCAGGCTGACCTAGTACTCATGGTGATCCTCTGTGGTCTAAAGCATTAGGTTTCCACACCTGGCCATGTTTTAACTTTTTTTTTTTTTTTTTGATTTTATGTGTGTGTGTGTGTGTTTCATACAGAACATCCCAAACAATCTCATTCATCTTTGTACCAGCATCCCAAATGGAACCCTCCCATAGCCTCCCTCCCACCCCTTGCTGGAGCCCATATACTCTGTCATCCCTGTTACTGTCCACTGTGTTGTCGGTGCCCCCAGCTGTTCCCCAGTGCAAGTGCATCCACTGCATCTACTCAGCCTATCCAGAGTCCCTTGTTTTAGGAAGATCAGCTCTTCCTCATCTAGCTGCAATCAGCCGCCAACATTCCTTCAGATAAGATTGGGGTCTTCTGTTCATTTTCCAGGTTCTATGCTGGGTTACTGTCTGAGAGTCTCTTGGGTCACCCTGGCCAACAACTCAAAGGAAGGTATCTCCTATCTGGCATTGTTTCTTGTTATGTAGCCTTTAGCTATACACATGAACTCTTAAAGAAATATACTGATCACTTTCGCCTTTGGTTATACTTACCTTTTGGGTGTTTAAGACCATACAGTTGGCCCAAATAAACCAATTTATTTGTACTCTTAAGGTTGTTTGAGGATCTGTTCCTTGGGGGTCACATAGGCTTGGGAGGAGCCCTGGTTCCTTTTTTTTTCTTTTTTCTGGCTCCTTTCTTTTACCAGTTCCAGCTATGTGAAGATAGGTCAAAGGTCCTGCTGGACCGTGGCTGGCTTCACTTGGAAGACTGGAGGAGATGTTTCCTCTGTGTTGAACCTCCTCTTTGTAGACTGGACACTGGTTCAAGTCCATCTGGTGGGGTCTCCATGACCTCCCTGAACAAGAGGACAGGTGACTCACCACAGTTACAGGACATTTGAGGATGCTCCATAGTCCCTTGGAACTTAGTTGACCTTGGCGGGCAAGGAGCAAAAATTGCCCTTTAAGTCCCTCTGACCAGATTAGTATAGGTCTCAAAGTATAGCTGTTAAACATCCAAGACGGTTAGTTCCACCAGTCTGGTACTTTTAATTACCATGCGCTATGTGTTTTAACTTTTTTAAATATTTTATTTATTATTTTTATTTTCTGTGTATGAGTGTATTGCCTACATGTATGTTACCCATGTCGTGCAATGCTGCGGAGGTCAGAAGAGGGCTTCGGATTCCCCTGGAACTGGAGTTAAGGACGGTTCGTAGCCACCATGTGGGTGCTGAGAATCAAACCTGAGTTCTCTGCAAGAGCAGTCAGTGCTCTTAACTGCTGAGTCATCTCTTCAGCCCCGTGTTTTAACTTTTTATGTTAGCATACAAAGTAATGGGTTTCACTATGGCATTTTCTTTTCTCTTCTTTTTTTTTTTTTTTTTTGTCTTTTTGAGACAGAGGCTCCCTGTAGCTCCAACTGGCCTGGAACTCAACGGCAGATCTTGATCTCACAGAAATCTGCCTGCCTCTGCATCTCAAGTGCTGAGATTAAAGGCATGTACCACCATGCCCCAATGGCATGGCATTTTCATATGTATCATTGTATTTGGTTTTGGGTTTTGGTTTTAGTTTTATTGAGACAGACTTTCCTGGTAGCCACAGCTGGCCTGGAACTCGCTATGGAGACTAGGCTGGTCAAGATCTCACAGAGATCTGCCTGCCTCAGGCTCCCAAGTGCTAGAACTAAAGGTGTGCACCACCACGCCCAGGTATACTTTGTTCTAAGTCATCCCAGTCTCTTACTGCTCTTCCCAGTGCCCCCTTTTCCCATCTGACTGGTTCTTTCTTCTCCAGATAGTCCGTCCCCACCCCACCCCACCCCCGTGTACCCCTGACTGCATCCTTTAAAGATTTGACTTCGTGCCCTGCATCCTACAGTTGGAAGCTATCATATAAAAAGTCCATTGAAAAGTGTGACAGTCTTCCAGTTGGGCCTACACTTAAAAGAACTTTCCCCAGAGCTAAAAGGTACCTGTTGCCTTTTGCTGAGCCCCAATTCTCCTACTCCCCACAGTCCACACCACTCCCTATGACCCCAAAACATCGCTGTCTTAAACTGACAATTTGACATAGCCTACAGTCACCCGAGAATCTCAGTTGAGAGGTTGCCCAGATCAGATTGACCTGTGAGGGATTGTCTGGTTTGTTAATGGATGTAGGAAGGTCCAGGAGGAGTCCAGCCCATTGTGGGCGGTACCATCCCTATGCAAGGGGTACTGAACTGTATGAGAAGGCTAACTGAATACAAGCCAGCCAACCTGCAGCATCCTCCATGGTTTCTGCTGCACTTATTTGGCCGTGAACTGAGCTCCTTGGCTGGAGGTAGCACTGTGAAGGCAAGCAGGCCTGCCTTCAGGTTCCTGCCTTGATTTCCTTCAATGGTAGACTGTCACCCATAATCTGAAATAAACCTTTTCCTCCTCTCATATGCTTTTGGTCATCGTATTTGTCACAACAACAGAATGAAATTAGAACAAGCACTTGTTGCTCATTTATGGTATCTGCCTGGCACCTGTAGGCATTTGCATTTTGAAACTGGTGGGGAGGAGGCAGGGGACTGACTGGAAAAGTGTCCTTTCAGGGCACATGTACAGGTTGTCACATTTTGCACAGAAAGAAACTAAACTTTACGGAGGTCAAGTGAACTCCCCAACATCATACACCTAGGCTGAATTAGAACCCAAGTCCTTGGACTCCAGGGCCCATGCCCATGCCCCACCCTGACCAGAGTTCCTTGTGAGAGAGAGTTCAACCGCAGAGCAAGAACGCTGTGGCACTGGGGACCCAGAGGGGAAGTGGTAACAGAGACCAAAGAACAGACCTCCTCACACTCACTCATTTGTGAAAGTATAAGAGCAAGAGAAACCCTGCTGGGCTACGCACTCAGAACCTTGGAGGGGAGACCAAGCCGAATCTTGGAGTCTGGACACAAAATAGCCAGGACAAGGTCCCACAAGCTCCTGGTGCCCAGCCACTGACAAACAACAGTGAGTAGCTTGCTTTGTGGTTTTATTTCAGACTCCTCATTCCAGAAGACCTGTTCTTACCTCACCCCCTTCCCTCCAACGGCATAAGACACTGAGGGTGGGGAGGGTGCCTATGGCAGGTGGATGGATATCACACCAGGACACCTGTGGTGTTGGAGCCCGGATCATAGAGATGGTGGGGTCCTCCTGAGAAAGGATTTGCCTGACCTTTCATCACAGTGATTAAAAATCCAATTTAGGGAGCTGGAGAGATGGCTCAGCAGTTAAGAGTACTGACTGCTCTTGCAGAGGACCCAGGTTCGATTCCCAGCACCCACATGGTGACTATATTCCGTCCTTAACTCCAGTTCCAGGGAAATCCGAAACCCTCTTCTGATGTCCGCGGTATTGCATGACACAGGCACATTTACATACATGCAGGCAATACACTCATACACATAAAATAAAAATAATAAAATATTTTTTAAAAAATCCAATCTAGGCCTTAGTTCACTGATAAATTAACTGGGAGCATGGGTGACTTGGGCAGCTGCGTCAGCAAAAAGCCCTTCAGCATAGGTGATGACACCCCAAAACCAGCTACATTACCGGTGTCCTCATCCCTAGCCAACCTCCACCTCACAAAACCATGTGCACTTGGGGTAGGATTACATGCAGGGGTGAGTCAGGAGGGAAGGAGTGGCTGGAAGGAGTGGAAGGAAATTGTTAACAGACCTGACCTTTTGAAGGTCTGAAGGTAATCAGAACTGCTCTGATTTCAATACAAGGAAAGGACCATGCCATGCCCAGAGGACAGAGTTCCCAGAGGACATAGAGCTTCACTGTGAGCTGGCCTTTGCTCTAAGGGCTTTGATTTCAAAGTTTGCATTCTACTCAGTGTCAACAGCAAATGCTATCATATCTCCTGCTTTGCAAAGGGTTGCGACTCACCTCAGTGCCCAGGGGCATCACTTGAGCACTCTGGTTTGAGCTGATTGCAGCCACTCTGGCTTCCCAGCCCAGTCTTTAATCACCAGTGTGTCCTCCTTTGCCAGGCACAAGCTTCGCTAGCACACGGGGGCCTTGAGAAGGACCCCAGAAGAGTAGAGACAGCAGAGGCTTTGGGGTTTACTTGAGCACCCAGGAACCCTGTTTCATAGAAGGAAAGATTGTGGTACAGTGAGATGGGAGGCTGCCAAACAGAGAGAGGCCCTGGGCCCAGGAAGCCAGGGCTCTGCCTCCCAGGAGGTCACAGTCAGGGAAAGGGAAGAGAGGTGTTGAGACAAGTGTTGTTGGGTCAGGGCACAAGTTGAATCCTAACTCTAACACTGTACATATGGCTTTGGGCAAATAACCCCAGTTCCTTCCCCTTCATTTTCCTCTTCTGGGCAGAGCTGGCCCAGGAACATCACCCCCAGGCTTGTGGCGGGGGCTCAGCTAGGTGACCTTGGCCCTTTTACTTGCAAGAAAAACACTTTTTTGAAAAAAAAGTACTTTATGGCTGGGCGTGGTGGCACATGCCTTTAATCCCAGCACTTGGGAGGCAGAGGCAGGCGGATCTCTGTGAGTTCAAGGCCAGCCTGGTCTACAAAGTGAGTTCCAGGACAGCTGGGGCTACAGAGAGACCCTGTCTCAAAAAGACCAAAAATAAATAAATAAAATAAAAAGTACTTTATTTATTATTTTTATTTTATGTGAATGAGTGTCTTGCCCATATGTAGGTAGGTGCACCCTAGTCCTGCAATGCCCAAGGAGGTCAGAAGAGGGTGTCAGATCCTCTGGAACTGGAGTTTATGGAAGGTTGTTGACCACCATGTGGGTGCTGGGAATCAAACTTGGGTGCTCTGCAAGAGCAGCCGGTGCTCTTAACCACTGAGCCATCTCTCCAGTCCCCACAAGAAAAACACTTTAACTACTGAACCATGTCAGCTGCACCCTGTACTGTTCTTGTTAGTCTTACCGCATGCCCTCAGTGTACCTAACCCTTCTCTTTATTCTGACAGAATCACATTCAGTAGGACTCTGAATCTCATCCTGCTGGGCCAGTGGGAATTGACCCTCGGGTCACATACAGAACCTAAGAGTAAGGAAAGCTCCGCCTTCATGATACTCTGGCTCCTCTGACAAAGGATGCCCGTTGTCCTAATGTCCCTGATAGGTCTAGCTTTGCCACTTCCCTGGCATACCTGGAGTCCCAGATTCATTGTCAAGACCTAAGAACACTTTGCTTTACGTTTCCTTCAGGGTGTGCCACCCAGTGACTTTCCCTAAATCCTACCCTTCCCAAACTCTCCAGGGAGCAGACCCCAGGTCCCTGATACTTGGAGGACCCTATGATCCTCTAGGGGAAATATCTCCTCCTGGCTTCAGGTGGCAGAAGCTCTTTGCTCCCTATCCACCTGGGCTCAGATTCTCAAGAAGGAAAGGAAAAGAGGTGATTTCAAGCATCTTTTATTTATTATTTTTATTTTATGTTCATGAGTGTATTGCATGCATGTATGTAAGTGCACCTGTGTCATGCAATGCCCACAGAGGTCAGAAGAGGGCATCAGATCCCTTGGAACTGAAGTTATGGGTGGTTGTTAGCCACCATGTGGGCACTTGAACCCGGGTCCTCTGCAAGAGCAGCCAGTGCTCTTAACCACTGAGCCATCTCTCCAGTCCCAGCAGTTTCTTCTTTTACCCCAATGTCTGTAAAAAGTCCCTGAGGCAGGACACACAAAAGCTATCTGGAGATGGACAGCTTTATCTTACAGATAAGGAAACTGGCTCAGCAGCTGTAGGGCTTGCACAATGTCACATGGCCAAGGCAGAGGGGAATCCAGGGGATTAGAGGCCACTGAATCACATAGAAGACCCAAGCCACTCCCTCTGACTATGCAGGTCACCTTGAGTGGGTCACACCATATTCTGTAGTGTCTTTAACTCTGCACATGACGCTGTCATGGGTTGTGAGGCCTTCAACCCTTATCAATGAAGCTGTCCCACGTTCCCAGCCTGCTTCATGCAGGTGCCTGTTTTTACCTTAAATCCATAAATGGAGCCTTTGCTACATGCTGCCACTTGGTGACTTCCCCTTATACAGTCTTCCAACAGCCTATCACCACCCACACTTGCAAGGTGCAGAACTGAAGGTCACCCACCCAAGCTTAAGACCCATCCAAGGTCATACAGCTGGTGGTACATGCCAAAGGGACTGCTCAAACTCAGACCACCTAACTCTATGCCCGGCAACACACAAATCTGGCATGGTGTGCACACCTGTGATCTCAGCACTCAGGAGGTGGAGGCAGAAGGATCTGTTCACATCATCCTCAGCTACCTACAGAGTTCAAGGTCAGCCTAGAATACATGAGAATGAGACTCTATCTCAATAAAAACAAGCAAGCTAGTGTTGATCAAGACCTTGTCTACTGTGGGGAGAATAAACAAGTGAACAGGTGAATTGTCACTTGCAGAGGGTGTTTCAGATGACACAGTATGTGCAGCCTGAAAGCCTTTGCCTGGGGAGAGAGGGAGCATACTGCATGCTAGGCCCTGAGGTTGCAATCAACAGCTGACCCCAGGACCCCTTATCTACAACTATCTTCCCTCTGTGCTTGTTCTTGCATTGTCTTACATCATCACCACTCTGGTCCTATAGATGTATTTCTTCCTGTCCCAAGACAGAAATGAGGAAGCTAAGGTCTGGAGAGTAACTGCTTTACCGAGGCCAAAAAGCTGGATGCCAGCAGCAGGAACCCCAGCAAAGCCAGGTCACTTGGCTCTCGCTTCTGCTACTGGGAGGACTTTGCAAGCAGAGTCCAGAAAGGGAGAAAACTGTTCCTTCTTCCTTCCGTCTCCTGGGGAAAGGGTCCACAAAGCATGCTCCTCCCAAATGCTAAAGACAAGGGATGGGAAAAACCAGGTGGGTGAGGCAGATGGGAGGGGGAGGAACCCACAGTGGGCTTAGCTGGGATGCCACTCAGAGAGGATGTAGGCGAGACCTCAATCAGAAGTGACTTATAGGTAGGGTGTCCTCTGAGTTTTTCCCACAGATGTGTTTGGGTCCTGGGTGATCTAATGGTGCTGCAGGCAGGGGGAGTGGGAACCTGCAGAGAACCAGGGATGCTTCCAGAAAATTGGTGAACAAAGCAGGAAAGAGCTGAGAGATCCAGGATTGCAATGTACTAGGGACTTGTGACAGAGGTGTGGTTTCAACAGAAATAAATCAGGAGCACCCCCACACCCCAAAAGCAGGAGGGATGGGTTCATAAACTAAGCTAGTCAAAGATGGAGAGCAGCCAACCAGAATGTTCCTGGCCTTTCTGAACAACTGAGAACGTGCCAAAGGTCAGTTAAGGATGTCTGGGTGTTGGCAACCAGAACAAAATACTTAGCTAACTGTTTTTTTTGGTCTTTTTGAGACAGGGTCTCCCTGTAGCCCCAGCTGGCCTGGAACTCACAGAGAGCCCCCTGCCTCTCCCTTCCAAGTGATGGGATTAAAAGTGTATGCCTTCCAAGTGATGGGATTAAAAGTGTATGCCATCATACCCGGCTTTGGCAAACTTTTTAAAAAGAATTATCTTTGTCTTTTTTTTTTTGAGACTGTCTCCCTGTAGCCCCAGCTGGCCTGGACCTCCTCACTATGTAGACCAGGCTGGCCTGGACCTCACAAAGGTCCTGCCTGCCTCTGCCTCTGCAGTGCTCTAAAGATCTAAAGGCGTGTGCCACCACGCTCGGCAGATTTATTTTTAAGTATTTTATTATTTTTAAGTATGTGTATATGTATAAGTCTGTGTGAAGGCCAGAGGCCAGAGGTTTCAGATCCCCTGGAGCTGGAGTTACATGTGGTTGTGAGCTGCCCAATATAGTGCTGGGAACTTTACTCCTCCCCAAGAGCAGCAAGTGCTTTTAACTAACACTGAGTACTTTCTCCAGCTCTGAATTTTTTTTTAAGGTATAAATTTCAGGCTGTGGAGATAATTCAAAGAGAAAAGTGTTACCTGTGCAAACATGAGGACATGAGTTCAGATCCCCAGCACCCACATAAAAGTCAGGCACAGTGGTTCATACCTGTAAACCCAATGCTGGTGGTTAAGAGATAGGCAGATCTAATCAGTCTATATCAGTCTAGATCAAACATCAAGCTCCAGGTTCAGTGAAAGACTCTGACTCAAAAAATAAGATGGGGGGCTGGCTGCTCTGGCAGAGGACCCGGGTTCAGTTCCCAGCATCCACATGGTGGCTAACAACCATCTGTAACTCTAGTTCCAGGGCACTTGACACCCTCTTCTGGCCTCCATGTGTACCAGGCACACATGTGGTACATATATACACATGCAGGCAAAACACTTGCACACAAGAAAGAAAAATAAATAAATCTTTAAAAATTATGATAAAGATGGGGCTGGAGAGATGGCTCAGCAGTTAAGAGCACTGACTGCTCTTGCAGAGGACCTGGGTTTGATTCCTGTTGTTGACCTCTGCCCTCCACACACACACACACACACACACACACATACACACACAATACAAACACACATACACACATAATACAAGCACGCATACACTATACACAGAGAATTAATAAAATAAAGGTTTAAAGTCACTTGTTCAGAGATTTGTTTGTTTGAGATAAGGTCTTCCTATATAGTCTAGACTGGCCTTGAACTTGTTGTAAATACCAGGCTGCCTTGAACACATGGACCTACTGCCTTAGCTTCCTGAATGCTAGAATTACAGGCATGCACCACCATATCTGGCTATAAATTGACTTTTAAAGCACCAAATTATGATAAATGTGGATTCTTTTTAAAAAGATTTATTATTTTTATTATTTATATGTATGTGCACATGTGTGCGTAGGTACCCTCAGAATCTAGAAGAGAGTGTTAGATAACCTGAAGCTGGAATTACAGGTAGTTGTGAGCTGCCTGATGTGGGTGTTGAGAACTGAACTCAGGTCCTCTGCAAAAGCAGCAAAGTGCACTTGAGCTGTCTTTCCAGCTTGGATCCTTACTTCTTAAGAGTGCTGGAGACTCAGAGTAGCAAAAGTGGGACAGTTTACCTATGACCTTGCAAAGCTGGTCATCAGCCTAGAATGGCAGGTGCACTGCCTGAGGGTAGAAAACTGTTTTTAATCCCTAACACAAGCCCCTTCCTCCCTTTCCTAATTTTTTGAGTAATCAGGAGGGTGCAGTTTTCTTCTCTTTCCCTCTGGCTTTTTGTCAACAAAAACTGCATGAGTTCATCTCCACATTTCTTTTTTCTTTTTCTTTTTTTTTTTTTTTTTGGTCTTTTTGAGACAGGGTCTCCCTGTAGCCCCAGCTGTTCTGGAACTCACTATGTAGACCAGGCTGGCCTTGAACTCACAGAGATCCGTCTGCCTCTGCCTTGAGTGCTGGGATTAAAAGCGTGCACCACCACGCCTGGCTCTTCCATATTTCTTTTAAAACTTATCGGGTGCATGACCTGTCAAGCAGGCTTGGCTGTTAGCAATTTTCTACTCTAAACTTTCAGTTTGTATGTGGAGGGCTGTTTAGCAGAATTTGGCTTGGTGGGGTAGTTCAGCAGGCTGTCAGCAGGCCTCCAGTGTTTTCTCTTCATCTCTGTGTGGACCTAAGCTGACATGAGGCAGCTTTGAAAATGAACCATCAGATTTTATTTCTTACAAAATGCAAAAGAAGGGGCTGGGGAGATGGCTCAGAGGTTAAGAGCACTGGCTGCTTTTGCAGAGGACCCAGGCTCGATTCCCAGCACCCACATGGCAGCTAACAACTATCTGTAACTCCAGTTCCAGGAGATCCAATGCTCTCTTCTGGCCTCCACAGTCATTGCATGACACGGGTGCACCCACCTACATGCAGGCAATACATTCATACACATAAAATAAAAATAGTAAATAAAATATTTTTTTTAATGCAAAAGAAAAGCCGGGCGTGGTGGCACACGCCTTTAATCCCAGCACTTGGGAGGCAGAGGTTGGCGGAAAAATGCAAAAGAAAAAAAGAAGAAATTAACCTACCGAGTGCTGGGATTAGAGGCCTGCGCCACCACGCCTGACTAACTTGTTTTTATTTATTTATTTATTTATTTATTTTTTGTCTTTTTGAAGCAGGGTCTCCTTGTATCCTCAGCTGGCCCGGAACTCACTATGTAGACCAGGCTGGCCTCGAACTCACTAAGATCTACCTGCCTCTGCCTCCCAAGTGCTGGGATTAAAGGCGTGCACCACCACGCCCAGCCTTATTTATTATTTTTATAATAACACATGTGGAAGTCAGAAGATTGCTTTTGAGAATCGGTTCTCTTCTTGCATCATGTGGGTCCTGGGGATGGAACTCAGACTCTGTGGAAAGCACCTTTACCCACTGAGCTATCTGGCCAGCCCCCTTTGTTATATTTAAATACACTTCATATACATTTGGCCTCCATAAAACATGTTCTTAAAATGTGTTAGCAATCATGTATTTTCTTCTTTTGAAAATTTGAGCTGGATGTGGTGGTTCATGACTGTTATCCTAGTAGCCTAGGTAGGAGGACTGTGAGTTTGGGAACAGTCTATAAAAAAAATGGAAAGCAAAGTGCCTTGAGGTCATTAAACAGTCACTCCATGCCCTGCTGACATGGTTAGTGTCTGTTTGTCTTCTGTCTGGTTACTTGATAATTGTATCCAAAATTTATACACTGAAACAACAGGATGTGGAGTTGGACTTGACCATCTCCAATCTGGACTCAGGAGCTCGTTTCACAGACATATAAAAATCTCATAACCCCAGTGGGAATTACCGAGCCATTTCATCATTTCCTGCAGTCCATAAAAAAGGAAGTGATTTTAAGGTGTACTATTTTCAATAAGTACACCACTTACATTTTTTTCTTTAACATTTGGTATAAATATTTAAATTATATACGTGGTTGAGGATATATATAGCTCAGTGGTAGAGTATTTGGTTATCATGCATAAGACCATGAGTTGAATCCTCAGCACTGCCACAAAAATCTTACATGCGCACACGTGTGTGTGTGTGTGTGTGTGTGTATGTGTGTGTGTAAACCTAACAAAATTGGAGAGCAGAGTAATATAAATCTCAAGTTATATACATTATTCGCAAAAACAAATTTTGACGTCTCTCTGTTTTACAAGTGATACATAAGACGATGTGTTGAATTCTCAGCACTGCGACAAAAATCTTACATGCGCACACGTGTGTGTGCGTGTGTGTGTATGTGTGTGTGTAAACCTAACAAAATTGGAGAGCAGAGTAATATAAATCTCAAGTTATATACATTATTCG